>NC_041401.2:13223287-13490787 GCF_900747795.2 Erpetoichthys calabaricus
TCTATCTATCTATCTATCCTGCCTACTATACTAAAATATCTATCTATCTATCTATCTATCTATCTATCTATCTATCTATCTATCTATCTATCTATCTATCTATCTATCCTGCCTACTATACTAAAATATCTATCTATCTATCTATCCTGCCTACTATACTAAAATATCTATCTATCTATCTATCTATCTATCTATCTATCTATCTATCTATCTATCTATCTATCTATCTATCTATCCTGCCTACTATACTAAAATATCTATCTATCTATCCATCTTGCCTACTATACTAAAATATCTATCTATCTATCTATCTATCTATCTATCTATCTATCTATCTATCTATCTATCTATCCTGTCGACTATACTAAAATATCTATCTATCTATCTATCTATCTATCTATCTATCTATCCTGCCTACTATACTAAAATATCTATCTATCTATCCATCTTGCCTACTATACTAAAATATCTATCTATCTATCTATCTATCTATCTATCTATCTATCTATCTATCTATCTATCTATCAGAGGTCTTGCTATAGGCTATCATACATTAATTTAAGATTTCAGTCCCCCCCCCCCCCCCCCCCCCCCCCCCACACACACACACATATTAGGAGGTTTTTCAAAGCACAAAGAACCAATTTGATATGCAAAGAACTCTTCTCAGAATTACATGGTTCTTTGTCAAGCAATATTCTTCGAGAAACCACACATCCCAGTAAAGAATCATGAAATGCCATTAAAGAAGGAGGATTTCTAAGTGTGTGCATATACAGTCACACAAACTCAGTTCCGGTTCTTTTGATCTGTTAGCATCCTGTTAGGTTGACGACCCTAAAAATGTCTCTTTTGTCCGCAAATTATAGGAATCTTTTTTTTTTTAAGGACAAAGAACCAATTTCATATGCGAATAACCCGTTGCACAAAGAAATAGTTCTTGGCCAAAGAACGGTTCAATGAAGAATCTCACAGCCCGATAAAGTTGCAATAAAACACGTTATTTAAAAGAATATTCTCCACCACCTTACTCAGGATAAAATGGGTTTGAAAAATGGATGGATCTGTTAGAATTAAAAAAAAAAAAGAAAAGAAAGCGACTAACCCCACCTTCAATCAGATATTCTCATTTTGAAGAGAGGTGATGCATCCGCATAATAAATTCGTCTTTGTCTGTATTATTCACTTTCTTATACTCAGGATAAAATCTCGTTTTTAGCAGCAGGAAAAATAAATCAGCCCATGGCACTTCCATATTTGAATTTTTATGCTGTTTGGCACGGCAACTTGTTACCTATAATAAGTAAATGAATCCTCAATAACTTCTGTTACAACAGACCGGCGCCTTTAATAGAGAGGAGATTTATGCCACGTTATTTCAGCCCAAATAACAGCAGCCACTGTTTGTCTCAACTGAATGCTTCTATTTAAATGTTACTTTCATATATTATGTGGCATTAATTTAACTATAGCTCATTAAGGCAAAATGAAATGGTTAAATTAACTTATCAACCCATAATGATGATGAATGAGGTATTAATTCAGATACAAGCTGGGCAATTTGCAAGTTTACGCATTTTGATGGTTCTCAAATAACATTTTGAATAGCAGGTCAGCCCCTCAATCAATTACATAAGCATGTAAAGTCGGTCTCTCGGAAAAAAATCCTTTTTCATGCATATGCATTAAAACATGTTCGCAATTATCCTCGGAAATTGCCTTCATTGGATTAAACAGGATCCGTGGGTGTAGATATACTGGCCCTTCTCAGGGTGCGCGTGAACCTCTCCAGAGCCAACTACCCTCTTAAAAATAAAGGCGCCCGAGGGGTTCTTCAGTGCAATGCCGGGGGGGTTGGGGGTAGGTGGGACATTTTTGGTTCCCGAAAGAACCATCCACACGAATGTTCCAGAAAAAAAGTCTTTACTTATTTTAGATGCGTGACAGGCTAGATGCATCAACGTAAATAGATGTTAAAAAAGTAAAAGGTTATTTCCACGCTGGATGGGAAAGAAGGCTGAAGACACCGTGTCACCTGATGAAGTCAAAACTGCCGAAATACACTGGCTTTAACTTTCTTTTCTTTTCAGCGTGAATGTAACCCTTTCTATCTATCTATCTATCTATCTATCTATCTATCTATCTATCTATCTATCTATTATTATTTTTTTTGCAGATGCCCGCTGACGCAGACCTAAATTCCAATGAATAAATTATAAGAGTATAACAGAATTGTGAAATGCCAGTGGGTTCCTGATTTTAAAAGGTGTCTCGCTGCAAACACCAACACTGACTGACTCAGTTCAGGTTTTCCTGATCTGTTATCATCGTGCGGTCACACGTTAAAGATTTCTGTTTTTACCAAATATTAAGAACCTTTTTAAAACCTAACGGACTAATTTCATTTGCAAAGAACCCAGGATGAAATGGTTCTTTCTCTAGGAGGAACCAGAAAACTGCAGCATAAAGCGACATTAAAGAGTCGTTACTTTTAAGGGTGGATATCCCTCCGGCATACACAACTCGATTTACACTCCGAAACAGCGCACAGTCTTACTTAAAACAAACAAAAAGTATGGAGAGTTAACAGTTATAAACCAATCTGAAATATCCGAGCGACTGATGAAGGTGACCGGACCGCACTTCAACTTTCAAATTCTGCGCTCCTGGCATTTCTTTTTAATCTGAAACGTAACTGCATGGACAAACAGCAGAAGCGACATCTTGTATGTCTACTCCGCAGTCTTTATTGAAAACAAATAAACGAACAATTAAAAAATAAATAAGCTGAACAGAACATGTTGTATTCATTATTTGCAAAACCTTTCTTATGATTTTACTTTAGATAGATAGATAGATAGATAGATAGATAGATAGATAGATAGATAGATAGATAGATAGATAGATAGATAGATAGATACTTTATTAATCCCAAGGGGAAATTCACATACACATTATTATACATTATATACACACTTTATTAGGAGTTTGCTTTTTTTGTTATTAGAGCATGCATTTGTTTTAGTCACTTTGCTTTACTTGTTTAATGTATTTTACACGAGGGGTCGTTTTAAACCCAATCCTCTCCTGAAGCCTCCGAAAGAAAGCACTGAACGTCCGAGCTGCCTGCTGTGATAGCCCCCGTCAGACGGGGATGGCGTCTTTCTTTCCAGTGCAGAAACAGTGGGAGTCAGCCTAGGACCCTCTCTGGCCAGTGCAGGGACACCAATGTCACAAAATATTCGGTTTGTAATGTTCGCACTGACAATTGCAAATACACTCTTAAAGATAAAGGTGGCAGAGCGGTTCTTCAGAGACATGCCATAGGGTCCCCAAAAGAGCCATCCATATGAAGGTTCCAGAAAGTACCATTAGATTCTTTGTTTATTTCGATCTGTAACAGCGTCCATACAGTGAATAACTACGAATAGATTTGTGAAACTCCGATGGGCTCCTGATTTTAAAAGGACTTAACAAAGGCAAATTCAGGTTTCCTTAATCTCTTGGTATCCTGCTAGGTGGCCTACTATACGTTTATGATTTCATTTCCTAAATTTTTTTTTGTCTCTACATATTATGATTTTTTTAAGCACAAAGAACAACTTCATATCGGAAGAACCCGTCCCAGAATAAAATGTCTCTTTGTCAAGCGATAGTTCTATAGGGAACCAAACAAACCAGTAAAGAGCCATAAAATGCCATTAAAGAACAGGAATTCTTAAAAAGGTGCCAACGTGGTTCTTCAGGGCTATGCCAGGGGAAACACGAATACGCGCACGAGCATGAACCATCCATGAAGGTTTCAGAAGGAGCCTTTTGTTTTGATCTTGAACGGGTTTCATAAAAGAACTGATGATAACAGGTTTCGGAAATTCCAATGGCTTCAAGATTTTTAAAGATTTTCGCACAATCACACGAGCTAAGTGCAGGATTTCTTCATTTGTTGTATCCTGCTAAGTCACCTATTAAAGAGTTCTGTTTTTATTAGTTTATATATTTTTCTCTCCCTCTCTCTCTCTCCTTCTCTATCTTCATTTCTCTCTCTTTATCCCTTTCTCTTTTTCTCTCCCCCTCTTTATCTCTCTCTTTTTCTCTTTCTATCCCTCCATCTCTCTATCTCTCTTTATCTCTCTCTCTATCCCGTTCTCTTTTTCTCTTTCCCTCTTTATCTCTCTCTTTTCTCCATGTTTCTCTTTCTCTCCATCTCTCTATTGCTCTTTCTCTTTCTCTCTTTTCCATTTCTCTCACTCCCACTCTTTCTCTTTCTCTATCTTCACCTTTTCTCCAATTTTTCTCTCTCCCTCTTTATCTCTCTTTTAATCTCTTTTCTCTTATTTCTTTCTCTTTCTCTCTCCATCTCTCTCTTTATCAATTTCTCTCTCTCCCACTCTTTCTCCTTCTCTCTTTCTCTTCTCTTTCTGTCTTCATCCCTCTCTCTTTCTCTCTCCCTCTCTATCTCCCCCCTGTTTCTCCTTCTCTTTCTCTCTCTCTTTATCTCTCTCTCTCTATCCCATTCTCTTTTTCTCTTTCCCTCTTTATCTCTCTTTTCTCCATGTTTCTCTTTCTCTCCATCTCTCTATTGCTCTTTCTCTTTCTCTCTCTTTTCCACTTCTCTCACTCCCACTCTTTCTCTTTCTCTATCTTCACCTTTTCTCTAATTTTTCTCTCTCCCTCTTTATCTCTCTTTTAATCTCTTTTCTCTATATTTCTTTCTCTTTCTCTCTCTATCTCTCTCTTTATCCATTTCTCTCTCTCCCACTCTTTCTCCCTCTCTCTTTCTCTTTATCTTCTCTTTCTCTCTTCATCCCTCTCTCTCTCTCTCCCTCTCTATCTCCCTCCCTGTTTCCGCTTCTCTTTCTCTCTCTTTCTCTTTCTTCACGGGCTTTGTTTAAAACCTACAGAAGTAATTTTATAGGCAAATAACACCTCCCAGAACAAAATGGTTCTTTATCAAGCAATGGCTCTGCAGGGGACCACACAAAAAGTGCCATTATAGAGAACTGTTAAGAGTGTACTTAAAAGTATATTTTTAAAAATGACTTTAAAATGTGTATTAGTGAAAGTTTATATATTAATTTCAGATAGTTAGGGTTCTGATAGATATTTCAATTATATTTACTTTAATTTATTGTTCCAATATGTTCTGAAGTGAAGAAATAAACATATACAATGTGAAAACATGCCTTTCAGTCTCTCAAGATGAACATACTTTGCTGCATTCATAATGTCTAATGCTGTAAAGATCAAATGTTCCTGTATAGTAATAATAATAACAATAATAATAACAATAATAATAATAATAATCTGCGGTGGGTTGGCACCCTGCCTGGGGTTTGTTTCCTGCCTTGTGTCCTATGTTGGCTGGGATTGGCTCCAGCAGACCCCCGTGACCCTGTAGTTAGGATATAGCGGGTTGGATAACAATAATAATAATAATAATAATAATGACATTTTCTAACCTGCTTATCCAGGATTGTGGCACATGGCTAGAGCCTATCCCAGTATAGGGCTCAAAGTAGGAGCAAACCCGAGACAGGACACCAGTCCATCATAGGACAACAACAACAACATTAATTTATTTAGCAGATTTTCATACAAAAAGTAGCTCAAAGTGCTTTACATAATGAAGAAAAGAAAAATAAAAGACAAAATAAGAAATTAAAATAAGACAACATTAGTTAACATAGAAAGGAGTAAGGTCCGATGGCCAGGGTGGACAGAAAAAACAAAAAAAACGCCAGAAAGCTGGAGAAAAAAATAAAATCTGTAGGGGTTCCAGGCCACGAGACCACCCAGTCCCCTCTGGGCATTCTACCTAACATAAATGAAATAGTCCTCTTTGTAGTTAGGGTTCTCACAGAAGGACTTGATGATGATGGTCATACAGACTTCTGGCTTTTAATCCATCATTGTTGGAACATCACGGTGCTTTGGGTAGATGGTGGTGGCACAAGCCACCACCACAAAGAAACCGGAAAAGGAAACAGAAGAGAGAGTAGGGGTTAGTACAGATTTTGAATGAATAGTTATTATAATGAATTGAATATGCAGAGTATCAGGAATAAATTACAGTGAAGTTATGAGAAGGTCATGTTAAAGTAATGTGTTTTCAGCAGTTTTTTAAAGTGCTCCACTGTATTAGCCTGGCGAATTCCTACTGGCAGGCTATTCCAGATTTTAGGTGCCTAACAGCAGAAGGCCGCCCGCCTCACCACTTCTTTTAAGTTTTGCTCTTGGAATTCTAAGGAGACACTCATTTGAGGATCTGAGGTTACGATTTGGAATATAAGGTGTCAGACATTCCGATATATAAGATGGGGTGAGATTATTTAAAGCTTTATAAACCATAAGCAGAATTTTAAAGTCAATCCTGAATGACACAGGTAACCACACACACACACCAAGGCCAATTCAGATTCACCAATCCACCAAACCTGCATGTCATTGGACTTTGGAAGAAATCCATGCAGACACAGAGAGAACATCCAAACTCCATGCAGGGAGGACCCTGCACATCAACTCTGGCATCCTTACTGCAATGCAGCAGTGCTACCCCTGTGCCACCTTATAATAATAGTAACAATTATGTCATTTTCTAACCTCCTTAATCCAGACCAGGGCCGTGGGATAGGACTGGAGCCTATTCCAGCAAGGGTAGGGTGCAAGGCAGGAAGAAACCCTGGACAGGACACCAGCCCATCACAGGAAAAACACACACACACACACACACACACAAATCAATCTCTCACACACGGGCCAATTTAGTATCACCAACTCACCTCACTTGCATGTCTTTGGACAGTGTGAGGACACTGGTACACCTGTAGGAAACCCATAAAGACAAAGGGAGAACATGCAAACTTCATGCAGGAAGAACCTGGGATGGGAATTCTGGCCTCCTCACTGTGAGGCATTCGCACTACCACTGTGCCACCCAATAATAATAATAATAATAATAATAATCGGCGGCACGGTTGCGGAGTGGTAGCACTGATGCCTTGCAGTAAGGAGACCTGGGACTCCCTGCGTGGAGTTTGCATGTTCTCCCCTCCAGGTGTCCTCTGGGTGCTCCGGTTTCCTCCCACAGTCTAAAGACATGCAGGTTAGATGCACTGGCAGTCCTAAATTGTCCCTAATGTGTGCTTGGTGTGTGTGTGTGTCCCTGTGCTGGCTGGGATTGTCTCCAGCAGACCCCTGTGACCCTTTGTTAGGATATAGCGGGTTGGATAATGGATGGATGGATGGATAAAAATAATGATAATAATAATAATAATAATAATGACCATTCCCACAGACTGTACCATCACTGCCAACAGGCCAGACATTGTGTTCCATCATAAGAAGAGCAAGTTGTGCATCTTCATCAATGTGATGATCCTGGATGACAACAACACCCTGAGCAATGAGGCAGACAAGATCATCAAGCATAAAGACCCTGAGATTGAAGTCAGATGGATGTGGACAACAAAGATAAGACTGGCGCCAGTTGTGATAAGTGGGCTGGCAACCATCAAGATCAGGTTCTGAGAGCAGCTGGAAAAACTCCTGTGTAGAGTCCACGTGAAAAGAGATCCAGAAGATCAAACTCCTTGGCATGGGGCCACATTCTTAGACGAGTCTTCAGCTGATGAACAAGCTGAGTTCAAAGGCTGAGAGGTCCAGTTGACAACACTGCAAATATGGAATCCTTGCATAAACTTAATGTAATTGTCAATTAAAGCCTTTGAAACTTATGAAATGCTTGTAGTTCTGCTTCAGTCTACCATAGAAACATCTGACAAAAAGATTTAAAAACACTGGAGCAGCAAACTTTGTGAAAACCAACACTTGGGTCATTCTCAAAACAGTCCAAACACAGCCTAACAATGAGGATTTCTTGGCATAGAGGGAGTGAATCCTAAAAATCTCGCTGTCTTGTGAAACTACACATCAAGGTGAGTTGAATGGTAGATCATATGTCGGGTTTTCTTATACTGGTGAATCAGGTGGTGCCGGACACAAAGAAAATGCAACCCTTCGTTAAGTAATTCTTATTAACACAATGATAATATAAAACAAGCATAATATACATCCTCTTTAATAAAATCCCTGTGTGCGTCCAGGTGTCCGTGTGTGTGTGTCTTCTGGTGACGTGCGCGGGGCACGGTGTGATGTGCGACATTACTGTCAGAGAAAGTTACAGGCGTGTTAACAGAAATACAAACCAGTATATACTGCGAGAGGAAATTAAAGGTACACAATACAGTGACGCATATTACAGCCACATACAAGCCAGTATTACTGTCAGAGAAAATTAAAGGTATATTACCGACGCGTATGTCTGTATTACCGCAAGAAAAAATTAAAGGTATATTATGGACGTACAAGCCAGCGGACACACAAGACAGTATTACTGTCAGAGAAAATTAAAGACACACAATACACGGCGGCAGCCCACGAAGAACGGTCAGCTCAGCAAGTGAACATCAACAGAAGAAAGGCTGGAAGACAAAGAAAAATACGACCAACAAAAAGAATGAGATCAAAGTCCCTTGCCATTTAATATAAACTGTTCCTACTAATGTTTATGCACTACTGTTCTAGCGCCCGTTATTGTAACGGGCTTAATGACTAGTAGTATATAACATGCCACCGTTCTAAAGTGTATGCTGAGCGACGCAGCGATTAGTGTTAGAGTATTTTTGCTCCTACAGTATTAACGCTCCTTCTATAACCGCTCTAACAGTAATGTACTGTGCTTGGGAAAAAAAAAGAAAGAAACCGAAAGAAAAGTATAAGCATTCATTCAAAATCTTCAACCTAATGTTGAAATAGAGATGAAAAATAAGAGAACAAAGAAACCTGCTGAAAGGGAAACTCTACTAAAACTATGAATCTGCATCTGAAGATAACAAAGCAACAACGCAATGCAACAAAAAGAGAGCCACTATGAGGCTGAGTGATGCGCCTCGTGGAATTTGAAACACCAGCTAATAAAAACGTGTAGAGGTCATCAGATATTAAAACCAAACATCGCTAGCACATGGAAATATTATAAAAGAATATAACAGAGTAAATGTGAGTGAGACGGTTGATTTTGAGGCCCTGTGCTGGTAACTCCGGGTCTATATTGTTCTAAAAAATGTCACCCCCCACCAAATTCTGCTGCCGGCCCCGGCTGTGTGGTTCCTCGTATCACCATTGCTTGACAAAGACCCACTTCATCCTGGGAAGGGTTCTTTTTGGATGATAATTAGATGTTTGGGCTTTGACAAGGTTCCTTATATGTAAACAAATCCAAAATCTTTAATGTACAGTCGACTGAAGGCAGGATACCAACAGCTCAAGACCACCTGGTTGGAGTTTGTGTGACTGCAAACAGCAGGAGTCCTTTTTGAAATCGGGAACCCAGTGGGATTTCTTAAATCAGTTATCATCTATTCATGGTGTCACACACGTGCGAATAGGAGGACGTTGTATGGACCAAGTGAGGGTAATGCCATGCCAGGCTAGAGGGTGGCGGGGTGCACTAAACCTTTTTCTGTTGTTTCTGCAGACCAGCCGCAGGAAAACCTATCTGACTCATCCCTGAATATATCACTTCCATTTCCGGCACCTAAGATGATGTCACTTCTGGTTCCGGTGCCTAGGACGACATCACTTCCGGTTGTGACGTCAGAAGAAGGTCACTTCCAGTTCCCCTACGTCACTTCTAGTCATTACATTTAAAACCGCCATATTTATAAACTCAATTCAGTTCGTTTTTGGACTCCATCGCACACACTTCTGTGCTATTTTCAAAACCCATTGCAGCCAAGGACACTACACGAGTGGCTGCCCCAAACCTTTATGAGTGTGTCGAGTCTGAACTTTTCACAATGGTTATATATGGAGACTGTTTAGGACTGCGGTGGGTTGGCACCCTGCCCGGGATTGGTTCCTGCCTTGTGCCCTGTGTTGGCTGGGATTGGCTCCAGCAGACCCCCGTGACCCTGTGTTCGGATTCAGCGGGTTGGAAAATGGATGGATGGATGGATGGACTGTTTAGGAATCTGAACAATTATAGGTTTCTTCTGGAACCTTCATGTGAATGTCTCTTTCGGGAGCCAAAAATGTTTCCCTATGGCATCACCCTGAAGAACCAGTTGGCACTTTTATTTTTAAGTGTACTGTAATAATATCAACAATAAAAATATTAATAACAACACCAGTAATAATAACAAGATTGCTATAATTATTACTACTCCTGCTATAACAATAACAGCTTGTCTGATTCATTAAAATACTGCATGAATATTCTCATCAAAGAACATACGGAATATTCAGCAGTAATAATAGAAGTAACAGTCACCTGTACACAGTACAATATTAGGAACGTTTACAGATGGCCGTTTAATATTGCAACATATGTCGGCTTCTATGAAATGCTTCATCCTTCTGAGAAACGATCTATATAAATAATGCACATTTCACCTGACCTTGTAAATTGAATTTGTAAATTAATGATGTTAACATTGATATGCTACTTTCATACACTTACTGGGCTGGCACATATGTTTTATCTAACTGCCTTACCTTAACCTTTCTTATTTCTATTTGTCTGTTTTATTTCATTCTGTCTGTTACCTGTTATTAGATGCAACTGAGAAGGCAAATTTCATGTTTTCTTGTGTAAACATGACAAAATAAAGAAACCTAAACCTAAACCTAAACCTAAACCTAAACCTAAACCTAAACCTGTATTTCTAAATTATAGTCATTGCGGAAGTAAAAATGCTATGAATGTTAGAAAAAGTCACTTTTTTTCACAAGCGAGGTCACCTTATTGCATTTAAGATAATGACATTAATCATAGAGGGCAGGGGTTCTCAAACTCGGTCCTGGGGAGCCCCTGTGGCTGCAGGTTTTCGTTCCAACCAGATTCATAATCAGTGACAACACCTGATAACACCGATCTCATTTAATTAGCTGGTATTTTTTTTTCTCTTATTCTACATTCAGGATGATTTTTACATTTATAAGACATTTAGAAATATTTCTGCTTTTGCTATAGATTTAAATGTTTAACTGTCTTTGTTGATTTCATTATAGTTTGCCCTTTCTCTGTGCAGTTTTCCCCCATCATTATATCTTATTAATGCCGATTAAAAATGAGCAGAGCAGACACTCAGGAGAACAACACAAAATAATCAAAGGCTTCAACTACTTCAGTGTTAGACCCACTAACTAGTAAAAATGGATTCATTAAATAACTAGAACACTTGGAAAAGTAGAATGAAAATCATGAAAATATTGTTAAAAAGAAAAAAAAAAACATTATTCCATTATAACTGCTTGGTACTGTGGCAGGTGGCAGGGCGTGGTCCTCAGCCGCCTGCCTATTTAAGGAGCCACCTCTCTTCATTAAGGACTGGAGTCGGGTGAGGAGGAGGACGAGGTCTGGGAGGAGGCAAAAGAGAGGCCTGGAAAGAGTGAGAGAAGGCTGAGAGAGAGAAGCCTGGACTTTTGGGGAGTCTTAGAGTTTGTTTGTGTGGCACGGAACTTTGTAAATATACTGTAGTTGTAAATAAACGTGTGTTGGGTGACATGAGTGTGTCTGCCTGTCTGTGTCTGAGCCAGTCTCCACAATGGCATCCCAGATGGGACGATCCGCCTGTTCCAAGGTGGGGAATCCCAGAAAAAAATAATTTTGTGGACGGCTTGACGCAGCAGGGGAGCCCACCCACGTGCCGCAGGGGTGGCGTGCGCACAACCCTGAGAGAAGGACTTGTACCTCTGACTGTTACCGGTCCGCCGAAGGGCCATGTTTCCCAGGGGAGGTTGGACGACGCAGCGGCAGCAAAGGGTGCTGCCGGGAAGGAGAGGCTGTAGGCAGATCCGAACCATCGTGGCATCCCGAAGAAAGAGGAGGAATCGGAGAAAGAAAGCCGACTCCTCCGATACAGCAGGCTCCTATCAATTATGGAGAATCCACTACATCCATTAAACAGTGTCATCTCCAGACAGAGGAGCAGCTTCAGCGACAGACTGCTTTCACTGTCCTGCTCCACTGACAGACTGAGAAGATCATTCCTCCCCCAAACTATGCGACTCTTCAATTCCACCCCTTGGGGGTAAACGTTGAACATTATTCAAGTTATTGTCTGTTTTTTACCTGCATTTTTATTACTCTTTAATTTAATATTTTTTTGCTGCTGGAGTATGTGAATTTCCCCTTGGGATTAATAAAGTATCTATCTATCTATCTATCTATCTATCTATCTATCTATCTATCTATCTATCTATCTATCTATCTATCTATCTATCTATCTATCTATCTATCTATCTATCTATCTATCTATCTATCTATCTATCTATCTATCTATCTATCTATCTATCTATCTATCTATCTATCTACAAGGGGACGTGTTCCTGGGTGCTCACGTCCCAAGAAGGGCCGTCCTCTGCGGAGGCAGAGGGAAACCCTGCAGCAGGCTGAGGGGACAGGAGCGTGTGCGGTCCCATTGGCGGTCCCAAGGCGGGGGACACAGAGGTCTCGGAAGGGGAGGCTGAGGACACAAGCACCGGGGAGCCAGTCGGAGGGGGGATCGTTGGCCTATATACTGCTGAAGGGCGCCGAGTGGCGGTGTCAGGGCAACGTCTCCGCCCCCTGTTTTTATTTTTATTTTGCAGGATCAGGCCCTAGACTGAAGCGTGTCGGCCTACCGCCGAGGAGGACCTGCCCTCGCGGGATGGGCCGCTGGCCCCTAGGGGCCTCAGCTTGTGCGGGAGTACTGTGGTAGGTGGCAGGGCGTGGTCCTCAGCCGCCTGCCTATTGAAGGAGCCGCCTCCCTTCATTAAGGACTGGAGTCGGGTGAGGAGGAGGACGAGGTCTGGGAGGAGGCAAAAGAGAGGCCTGGAAAGAGTGAGAGAAGGCTGAGAGAGAGAAGCCTGGACTTTGAGGGAGTCTTAGGGTTTGTTTGTGTGGCACGGAACTTTGTAAATATAGTTGTAAATAAACGTGTGTTGGGTGACATGAGTGTGTCTGCCTGTTTGTGTCCGAGCCAGTGTCCACAGTACATAAGTCTAATACATAACAAAATGCTGGGATGAGACAAACCTTTTCTCAGGATATTTTTTCAAGTCCCACGAGACGAGACTTTGGCCATGAGAGTTTTTCAAGTCACGTCCTGCTCTCAACCATATTCAACCACGCACACGGTACTTTTGTCAAAAGAGAAAATGAGTACACGGTCAATCCTAGCACCGAGAAACAATGAAGTCAAACAAATTAATGTCAAAAATGATATTTGGTTACACTGTAAATTGGTTAAATGCAAATCAATAGACTGTGCTGAAACAGTTGGTGGTGATGGTGCGGAAGATGAAAACATCAACTTACAATATCACGTAGAATATCTACCACCGTTAACACCATCCAGTCTTCCACCGGCCGAATTACTCTTGAAAGAAGGATGTACCCAAGAAAGGTAATGTCGTACATCTTCTGCGGATAACATTAGACAACAAAGGAGATATTGATCTGCCATTCGTATTAAAACATTAACAGTTTCCAGTTAGAAGAGCTTTTGCAAAGACAATTAACAAATCTCAGAGCCAAACATTCGAAAAAATCGTCTTATTTAAAAGAGAGAAAGGAACGAAATTCAATCACGGGCAGATATACGTTGCATTGTCACAATGAAAGTCCAAACACAGAATCAAAATTCAATACAATATTGAAAAAAATTAAATTTGAAAAAGGTTTTACAGTAAAAGTGTAAGTTTAAAATGTATTTGTGTGTTAATTTCAAAGCCAAACAAAACAAAATCGTATTACACAACAAATAACTCTAACGCAATATGAAACATAATTTACTTTCAAATTATTACATTTTACTATTTTTAATATGGCGAATTACTTGCTGTAATGTAAAATAATTAGTTCTATTATGCATATGTAACAATTCCCATGAAAATAACAATCTGTTTAAATTGTACATTCGCATCCCCATATGTGAGCGTCAGAACTGCAAAGAGGCTAGCGCATAGCAAAGGCCCGGGGGTTGGCGATCAAAGTGAGCAGGGGGCAAAGCCCCCTAGTTTTAATATATATATATTTTCCAAACTTAGTTTTTTAATTTCTACATTGTTCCCAAAACACAGAACTTAGGAAATAACAGTTCACTTAATTAGCACAGGAGTCCAATTTAAAACAGAAGCTGGTTGGAACGAAAACCTGCAGCCACAGGGGTCCCCAGGACCGAGTTTGGGAAGCCCTGATATAGGGTATGATGGCCATGCTAATCCACTTGTGACACTAACAGCCAGCACTGATTGGTTATTCTACATATAACTGCCCTATATGATGCATTACAATAATATCTATAATACTGACACAACTCACTTTGCATCATTCCCATTTCACATATTTTATTAAGTTAGAACTTTAGAACAGTTATGATGAGATCAGGCCATTAAGTCCAGCAAGCTCTTCCACCCTATTCACCAAGATTGTCTATAATAAAATCAAGTCAAGATCTGAAGAACCCTAAAGTTTTGCTTTTCACCTCAATCTTGGTTATTACAATTATTTCTGGTTAAATGTATAAAAAAAACCTCTCCCATTGCTCATCTCCTTACTGTTAAGGTTAGGCCGACAGCCCTACTTAGACAATCTTTGCATGTGTTGGAACATTAGAACATTAAAACAGTTGCGACAAGAATAGATCAATCAGCCCAGTAACATCATCATTCCCATTCAAAGGGATTGTCAAAAAAATAACATCAAGTTGAGATCTGAAGGTCACTAATTTCTACTCTCTACCACAGAACCTGGCCGTTTATTCAGTACTAGTCATTTAGCCCGTTACAATAACGGGCGCTAGAACAGTAGTGCATAAACATTAGTAGGAACAGTCTATATTAAATGGCAAGGGACTTTGACCTCATTCTTTTTCTTGGTCGTATTTTTCTTTCTTTCAGCCTTTCTTTTGTTGATGTTTACTTGCTGAGCTGACCGTTCTTCGTGGGCTGCCACCGTGTATTGTGTGTCTTTAATTTTCTGTGACAGTAATACTGTCTTGTACGGCTCTATTCAATAAGGGCGCGTAGATAATTGAGTTCAAATGGCTCTGGAATATGTGAAGAGCAACAGGTGCAGATCTTTATTTACGCTCACCTTTATTCGCTGCGCCCAATTGAGGTTGTCCTTTTGAGGCTCGCCTTTTTGTGCGCGCCCTTATTGAAGGATACCGTCTTGTACGTCTGCTGGCTTGTACGTCCGTAATATACCTTTAATTTTCGCTGGCGGTAATACAGGCGTGCGCGTCGGTAATATGCCTTTAATCTCCTCTGACAGTAATACTGGCTTGTATGTGGCTGTAATATGCGTCACTGTATTGTGTCCCTTTAATTTCCTCTCGCAGTAATACTGGTTTGTATTTCTGTAAAACGCCTCTAACTTTCTCTGACAGTAATATCACGCATAGCACCGTGCCCCGCGCATGCGCACTTCACCAGAAGACACCCACACACGGACACCTGGACGCACATAAGGATTTTATATATATAGATAGTTTCCTCAATCCTGAATATCTCCCTTCACCTTATAAATGGGTACAATCACACTATTCCTTATTTATAAGAAGAAGATAGTGTCACACATGTGCACATGGGAGGCAGTTAGAAGGACTAAAAGAAAGTAATTCCATGCCAGGTCAAGGTGTGGTGGAGTGCAAAAAATCCTTTCTCTTTTTCCCTGCAGACCAAACACTAGAAATTCTGCCTTGACCTGATGACATCACTTCCTGTTCCGAGCCCATGGACGTCACTTCCAGTTTCTGGCCCACTGATGTCACTTCCGCCCACCTGCCTTAAAAGCTAGACAACTTCACTCTGTGAATTCAGTTCTGTTTTGGACTCAATCTGTACACTACTGTTCTATAAATCTTCACTTTTTTGCAGCTTTATTCATGTATACGAGTGGCTGCCCCAAATCCTTATCCTGTTTTGTGGCATTTCATTTCACAGTAGATATTAGCTATTAGTCATTTGCACAAATAATAAGCAGGAAATTCTGCTGCCCCTTCTTTACACTGCTTCTCCCCTCAGTATCCTCCAGCTCTACTCCCAAGCTGTTTCCCAGCCTATGGGGAAGACACCAGAAATACTGATAGCCTTGGAAAGGATGAAAAGATTCTGTGGTCATATTAGATGGCCTAATATAAACTTATACTGTATAAAGGTCAAGAGTATACTGACTGTAAAAAAGGGAATCAGTCCAACAAATTAAAGAGTGAGGATCAGAAGAAAGAACAGAGTCAAAGGGCAAAACAAGGGTCAAAACTAAATGTCAAAAACAGAGAAAGATCAAAACCAAATCAAAAACCAAACATAAAAATCAAAAGGCAGAGCTTTATTTCAGAGTACTAATAATAATAATATTTAAAGCAGCGTTTCTCAACCTTTAAGTACAGTGGAACCTCGGTTTGTGAGTAACTTGGTTTACGAGTGTTTTGCAAGATAAGCTAAAATTTTTAATAAATTTTCACTTGATAAACAAGCGAGGTCTTGCAATATGAGTAGTATGTATACGCTTTGTCTGCTGAGCGTCATGTGATCACAACTGTGCTGATGGATCTTCTCTCTCTTTCTCGCTGCGGGATTGTGGGCAATCGTCTCCTATTCTCCGTCTGAGTCGGCGTGACTTACTCATATAGACAACATCCGTACGAGCATATACAGTTTACTACAGCATTGTGACTGTGTGTGTGTGTGTGTGTGTGCGCATGTGTCTGCGCTGTGACGTGCGAGTCCCCGTCTTGCACCCCAAAACACGAGGCTGAGTCTCAGTACTTTAGCGACACCAGCTTTATTCAGCTTGAAACAGCAACAGCGTAGTTATTTATTGTAGCGGGATTTGCCGTCTCCTATACACAGACACAGCAGTCAGGCAGGGTCGTGGCCAAGTAGTACTGTGCCCTGCGCATTTATAATGTTTCTTGTTCCTTGTATCACCCTTCGACGGCAGGCACTTATAGCATGTCCGCAATCTTTTCAGATTCGTTTTAATGGCAAACTGCTACAGCGCTGGGAGACTGCGATTGCTTTGGGACGCTCTTCAGCGTGTCGTCCCGTTGGGTGGAATCCCACAAGAGTTTAGAAACTCACTCACACCAGCCATGATTCTTTTCAAAGGTAAAGTTCAGGTTAATTTGTTTTATGTATTTTTACTTTATATTTTGTATTAATCATTTTTATATGAATAGTTTTGGGTTGTGGAACGAATCATCTGAGTTTCCATTATTTCTTGTGGGGAAATTCACTTTGATATACGAGTGCTTTGGACTGTGAGCACGTTTCCGGAACGAATTATGCTCGCAAACCGAGGTTCCACTGTATTTGCGACCCGAGTTTTCATAACAGTTTTAATCGTGCCCCCCTAATGTTTTTTTGAAACCCTAATAAAATTTATTCCTATATTTTTTGCTGCCGATACACCGCTACAAATTTAAAATTTTCCAATGAATAGCGAAATTACGCCACATATGGCAACATGGGGGTGCGCCCCACAGTTTGAGAAACGCTGATTTAAAGTCCAATCACAGATACTTGTAACTATTTTACTGTGACCTCTATACATTTATAGTGTTTCAGACCCAGTGCATCATAGGAAATCTCCATGGAAACAAACAACACAAAACCCACAAAATAGTGGTGTCATGATCAAAACAAAATGGCGTCAGAAAAGATGGCAAAAAACAGTAAACTGAGGCTCAAAACAAAATCCTGATTGTAGAATTAAATTATTTGGGAGTTAAAACCAATAAACAAATTCAGGGACACCCAAGGAAAATTAAAAAGAAGCTTAATTCATAACAGAGAATCATAATAAGGAGGGAGCAGGTAGAGAGTTGGTTGAGATTTCCAGAACTGTGACTGTGTCTGACTTGCCTTTTGACTTTGCATTTTAAATGACCATGGGCCCTGCAGACGTTTCTTCCCTCCAGGGGTGTTGCTGACTGGAGTTTTTGTTTTCCTCTCCTCATCGACATGTGTACATTAATTTACATGTATTGTTAGGTTCCATTCATGTTAATTCATTTGGGATTGCTACTGATATATGGATATATTGAAATTTACGGTAATATCTTTATGTGTAAACATTATGTAAGCACTAATTTTTAAAATCTGTAGCTATTGTGATGGACGACCGGCTATGGACTCCGGTCGCCACCCCCAGGCCGCTAGGAGGAGCCCTCCGGACAGCATGATGGTGCCCCGAATGCCAGCAGGGCCTCATGGACTTTGTAGTTTTTATACGCAGCCCTGCTGGATACCTTGGGGGCCACCGGGAGTCGCTGTAGGGGGGCTAGTGAGCTCTTGTGTGCCCTATAACCTGGGAGTGCGTCACAGTCACGTGACCGGAAGAAACGACGTACTCCCGGGGTGAAGAAGAGAACTGTTTACCCTGACCTGGAAGGAAACGGACTTGTGGGTTTTGCCAGGAACCATTTCCGGGTCAGGGGATATAAAAGGACTATGGGAAGCCCAGTACACTGAGCTGAGCTGGGAGGTAGGGTGGCAAAGTGTCTGGGCGAGGAGGATTGGTATTGTTAGTGGTTTATTGAGAGCTTATTGATTATTTGAGTGTGGAGTGGAGGGTGCTTGGTGCATGGTATAATAATAAAATAAATATTAGTTATACTTTTACCTGGTGTCTAGAGTGGTACCTGAGGGTTCAAGAGGTGGACAAAGCCACTATCTGTCACACTATGTTTTACGCAAAACAGTTACAGAGCTCTGAGCCTGCATTTGGTAAACAGTGCTTTACAAAAATGAACTGAATTGAAAAAGATCTTTAGCATCACTGAGACCAAGGCAAGTACTAACAGATGTGTTGGGTTCCTGTTTATACTTTTCTTTAAGTCTCCACCCCTTTCTTGAATCCTCATGAGGTTTGTCATCCTCTTTCCTTGCTAAATGGTCTGCTGCCACTCAAGCTTTTAGCTCCACCCAGCCTGAGAAGCGCTAACTGAAGGCTGTTGCAATATTTTCTCACAAAACCAGACAGAGAATAATATATAACAGCATCATATGTTTTTACACCTTTTATACAGGGACCCCCCCAGTCGTGATTTCTGGTTTTCTGTAAATTGGACTCTGCAGCTGCATGAATAAAACATTTTCCATAATAATTTTATTTTTGGTGAACAATTCAGGTAAATTACCACTTTCAGTAAGCAGACGTGGGTCAGAAGTTGCAAGAGACTTTAGTAATGTGTGTCTGGAGGTCCTAAAGGAAAATATACAGTATTTTTCATATTTCATACCTTGATTATAATATGCAAATGTTGCACCCGATACCTTTTCATACTTAAATACAGTATCTCTACCTTAAAGTAGACATGAGCAGAAATTTGCATGTAATTGTATGATAATCATAAAGCTGCATTTGCAATCTATTTTGATCATTGTTGTTAGCTAGAACAGGGGAGTGCTGGTCAACCAGAATTTATTTTTTATCTTTGTAATGTTTTTTGTGGCAATCATGAATTATTGTATACATCCTGTGATTATTTGGATTATATTTCTCACTAGCCATCCCCTGTGGCTTTGCTCGCGTATTAGTGAAACAGGACAGTGATGAGGGCCCGGCCCAACTCTCTACTCCTGACGTCACTCTTCCCCCACCCTTCGGCCTGCAGCCTCTGTCTTGGATTAGCACAAATATATCGCTCCCACAAGCAAACTATGATTCTTAGCGCAATGAGAGAAGTCGCAAAATCAACTGGAATGTTCAAGCAAATTGTAGGAAAAAAAGATCTAAATCCGTTAAGTAGTTCTCTCGTTCGCTAACTAAGTGGAGTTAAGGTTACACGTGAGTGAGGAGGGCCCCGCAGCCTGATTAATCTCTCTTGAAATCACGCTAATAAATTTGTACAACAAGCGACCTATGATACTTAGTGCGATGAGAAAGTCGCAAAATCAATGGAATGTTCAAGCAAATTATAGAAAAAACCTGATCTAAATGCGTTAAGTAGTTCTCTCGTGAAAAGCGGACAGACATACAAACAGGTCAAAAAACTTTAAGGAATTTCGTGCTTGGACCACAACATTTTTAAAACCGTTTCTTAGCGAGCACCTATGGGCCAAGGGTAACCTGCATTCCAAATTTCAAGTCCCAAGTCCTCATGGTTTGGGAGACTTCGTGATGAGTGAGTCAATAGTATTTGGCTTTTATACAGTATATGTAGATTTTATATATTTTTCTCCATTATTTTCTGAGATCTGACACTTTTTGTGTTTTCGATCTGTTGTTGATGTTTATTTTTGCAGTTTAATAGCTATAAAATATTGTGAACCATTCTGCCCACCATTAGTGTATTTTCATAATTGCCACCATTTTGGGCTCCTGCATTGAGGACAGCTGAATGCATTTATAGGAGTGAGTCCTTGGAAGACGTGATCTGTGGGTAACAACTCAACAGCTTAAAAGATAGTCCAGGGCTTCATTTCCTCATCCAAGTTGCTGATTCAAAACACCCTTTTCAAATCGATCCTTTCAAAGAATTTTCTATTCTAAACAAACCGTTGTTTTTTGACTTTTTGCTTCTGAATTTTTGATAAAGATGTTTGTCTCTTGTTTTGGATTTGGTATTAATTTATTGATCTCCTGGTTTTGATCCTTTTCCGTTTTAACGTCTATTACCTGGTTCTCTTTCAAAAAACTGTCAGCGACCTGATAATACAATACAAAAAACCCATCCATCTTTTGCACTCACCATTATAATGTATGGAAAGTCTGTTTCACAGACTATGCACCAGAAGTGACCGACACTTGTTTAGAGTCAACTTTCATGATGTCATTTAATTTTACAATGGAACACACTTAGCGTGACAGAGTTGAGTGTTTACTGGTGTCAGGGAAGACATACTTCACATGAGAGATGTAATAAGTGAAATAAAAAAAAATTTGTGAATGGTCTCCCCTAGACTTTCTTGTATGCTCAGATATGGGGATGGATATTTGAAGAGTAAACCACAAGATAATTGTTACATTTTTATATTATGTACATTAAAGAACCATCAACAACAAATCAAATCAAATTAATAATATGTTGAACAGTTATTATCAATGTAAAGTTGTGTAGATTGGACTCTGTAGCTGCATGAATAAAACATTTTCCATAATAATTTTATTTTTGGTGAACAATTCAGGTAAATTACCACTTTCAATAAGCGGACGTGGGCCAGAAGTTGCAAGAGACTTTAGTAATGTATGTAATGTAATACTTGTACACAAAATTGTGTTTCCATAAAGCAAAAACATTCTCAAATATGTATGAATTACCATTTGAATGTCAAATGGAAAGCTGGGATTATCTCGATTAACCAGTTGTTTTTTGAAAAAATGAAAAGGGACAAAAAATGCTTAGAATGTGGTGCTTTACCATAATATGATGTGAATTTATCAAATTTTTAATATTTTTGGGGAAACGTTTCAGGTAAAGTACCACTTCCGGTTAACGGAAATAGCTCAAAAGTTGATAGAAATCTACATTTTGTACCTAACACTTGTGGAGCATGACCCGGACACAGACAGGTAGACACATTTAAATCACCCCACACACGTTTATTTACATAGTCCATATTTACAATCAAGTGCTCCACAGTCCCCAAGTCCCCAAAGTCTTGGCCAACAACAGCACAATGCCTTACTTCTTCAGGCCACCTCCTTGCCTCCTCCCAGACCTCGTCCTTCTTCCAACCGACTCAAGTCCTGAATGAAGGGAGGCGGCCCCTTTTATAGTCACTCGGATGTTCTCCAGGTGCCTCCCGGCAATCTTTCACCGGCACCCAGTGTGGCGGAAGTGCCGGCTGCGCACCCGAAAGCACTCCAGGAGTCCTCGATCCTCTTCCCCCCAGCACTTCCGGGTGTGGCAAAAGTGCTGAGGTCCAGGGCTTCCAAGGCATTGGGGCGCCCCCTGGCGGTGACCATGGGCCCCTACAGGGTTGAGATTCCAAGCTCTGTACCCATGGTCCCCATAGCCGCCAGGGTGGTCACCCCCACATGGTCTGGGGAAGGCGTAAGCCCTCTTCTGGTCCGTCGGGGTGTCCCGGCAGGGTCGCTGACCCCCCCCCCCCCCCCCAGCCAACTGCGACACACTTGTATGCAAAATTTACATACACACACACACACACAAACAGACAGATACACAGACATAATTCCAAAAATGGTATTTTCAGACTCAGGGAAGTCTAAAATGTAGAGATTCATCAAAATTTCGAAATCGAATTTCTGGACGATTCCAATACTTTCCCCATACTTCGTATATGAGAACATAATGTTAGACCAAACAAGCTTATCAAAACTAGAAAAATGTAATGTTGGTGGATGAGAAAGAAAAAGAGAAAACGACATACCACACAGATATCATTGTCAAGTTTGCTGTGGTTGGCCTGATATCTAACAAAATTGAGCAGGCTAACCTAAATGAATCTGTTAAACTGGTTGCATGCCAACACTCTCCTAATGCGTGTCAGTGTGACAAAGGAGCTGATTGTGGACTTTGGGAGGACACAGCAGAGGTACTTCCATTCCCTCAATATTAACAGCTCTCATGTAGAGAAGGTGAACAGTTACAAATACCTAGGTGTACACTTCATGGAGAATCTGACCTGGTCCAAGTATATCAATACCTTGGTGAAGAAAGCATGGCAACATCTGTGCCACCTCAGATGCCTCAGAGATTTCAGAACTTCTATATATCCACCATCAAAAACATTCTTTTTTATATTTTTTTTTATTTTAAATTGAAGCAAATAGTCAAGTCAAACTTAACAAACCAAAATTCAACAAACACCCAAGGGAAAGAGAGGAGAGCCAACAACCAGAACAAATCTTTAAAAGCAGCATGGAAGGAAGAATATCCTTTTCCTTTATGTAGATGCTTATTCTGAAAAGTTATTGTTTAGATCCTGCCATATTTTTAAAAGATTTTGAACAGATCCTCTAAATAAGAATTAGATTTTTTCCAATTTCATATAGTATAGAACATCAGTTACCCACTGACTTAAAAAAAGGTGAGTGGGATTCTTCCAACTGAGCAAGATAAGTCTACATGCTTTTTTTAGTGAGGTAAAACCATTACTGTTTGTTTGTCCTTCTCCACTTTAAGCCCATCCGGGGTCCACCAAACACAGCTATTAATGGGATAGGAGTGATTGAGACACCAAGGCATTCAAATATTTTTGTCCAAAATTATGTTAATTTGGTGCACACCCAAAACACGTGGCCCAGTGAGGCTGGAGCTAGATTGCAATGTTCACAGGTTGAATCTTGTTCTGGACACATTTTGGACAATTTTAAATGAGATAAATGTGCTCGATAAAAGAGTTTAAGTTGAATAATTGAGTGCTTTGTGCATATGGAGTTTGAGTGTATTCTATGAATGGCTGATTTCCACTCCTTTACTGAAATATTAAGTAAAAGGTCTTTTCCTCACATTACCCTGGGATCTTTGAAAGGAAAGAACTTTAAAATGTTTTTATATATTGTAGAGATGTAATTTGACTCTTCAAGAAATAGGTGGGAGGTGAGGAAAATTTGACAGGTTCCATTTAGCAAAGTTTCTAATTTGAAAGTAGTGGAAAAACTGTGTTGGTGAGAAGTTAAATTTGAAGCTTAATTGTTTGTAGGATGCAAAGACATTATCTGTGTACAAATCTCTAAATGATTTAATCCAAGCATTAAATATTGTGTATGTTTGAGAGGGTGATAAAAGGTGACATCATGTTGAGGTGCAACAAATAAAAGCTTCTCTGTCTTAAAGTGCTTCCTACATTGTGAATTTCCCCTTGGTATTAATAAAGTATCTATCTATCTATCTATCTATCTATCTATCTATCTATCTATCTATCTATCTATCTATCTATCTATCTATCTATCTATCTATCTATCTATCTATCTATCTATCTATCTATCTATCTATCTATCTATCTATCTATCTATCTATCTATTCTGAGTGACTGGAGGTTAATTGAATTATTAGTGTATTGATGATTATTGTATTTATTTATTTAAAGTAGTACTGCAAGATTTTAATTCTATTGCAGACCAGACTTGTGTATATTCATCGATTTGTGTCGATGTCCAGGGGCCTCATGTATAAACGGTGCGTACGCACAGAAATGTTGCGTACGAACCTTTCTACGCTCAAATCGCAATGTATAAAACCTAAACTTGGCGTAAAGCCACGCACATTTCCACGGTAACTCATTCCTTGGCGTACGCAATTTATCCGCCCGGTTTTGCAGACTGGCGGCACCCAGTGTCAAAGCAGTGCTACTGTTCCTGTGTGATCACCCTTTCATTCTTAAATCCACATTCCTGGCGCGGCTTTATAAATACACTGAAATTAACTGCATATTGTTTATTAGTGTAATGCATCTGATTGTAATTAACCTGTAGCAATATAATGGTCCAGGGAATAGCCATAGTATTCCAAATACCATAACTGCTTTAGCGTTGTAACTCTCACTGCATCTTCTTTCAGCTGATCCCGTTAAGGGTTGCCACAGCAGATCATCTTTTTCCACATTACTCTCACTGCACCACTCGGAGTATTTATATCACTGTATCTGAGTGGGAAATCACAGCAGCAGCTGATTGGAAAGAGAATTATCGGTACACAGCATGAAGCAGATGCTGCCTGAGCCTCAGCAAACGCTTTAGTCCCTGTACGGACTTCACGGTTTAGAAACAGTTTCATCCCAAGAACTCTAAACACAATAAATCAGTCCATCAAGTGCTCCTTGTAGAAATGTTTGTACTTATAAGTACAATTACCCCACTGTAAACTTGCACTACAGTTATAATATTGCACAACCTGCGCCACTTTATAAAGCGCGTATTTACATGTGATGATGGTATTCATTTCTAAGACGAAATGCAGCAAAACATGTTGATTATATTATACAGATAAAACTTTAACTTCATTTAAATAATCTGTATTGTTAATAATTAAACATGTGAGGACACGGTGCCGCAGCGCTAGCTAGTTCAGTAATTGTTCCTGACTTGCGCTGTATTCTTGCTGGTGCTGACGCGACACTGGAAAGATAGACGGATATAATAATTAAACACGTACTACTAAGATATTTCAATGTTCCTTAAAAGTTTTGAAGAATCGAAGTTCTAAGCTTACAGATGGCTTCACGTCTATTACATAGCTTATTGTTTGGCGATTGAGTTTTTGGAGAAAGAAAAGTAAGGACAGGAATTGGAGGTTAGTACGTTTGAAAGAGACAGTACTGCTGTGATAAATTATTTAATTGAAGGTTGCGCATGGCGCAGCAAGCCTCTTGCGTGAGACATGAACAAGCACTGCGCCACCGTGTTCCCATGTTTAATAACATGCTTTCATTCCTATCATCATGAAAAAGATATCACGTATACATCTCAGTATTTTAATTATTCAGAGAGCTGTAATATCACGAATGTAATGGATTCTGTGTCCTGTCGGAGAAAGAGAAAGCCCGTTTAAAAAGCAGGTAGTGATTCATACACATAGAGCACATAGAAGATCAAATACAGAACAAAGCATTTAACATGCCACTTTAGTTACAATGGGATTTGAGAAACTAGTAAATTAAACGATTTTAAGATGAAGTTTATGATGTTCTACTTTAATGGCAAAATAAACTACGTGATTAAAGTGGAAATTTCGAGATTAAAGTTGACATTTCGTGCTTTTTTCCCCACTGTGTGCCTTTTTTTTGTCTGTACCCTAATAAGCTTTCATATGACACTCAGACGGTGGGCTACGAGT
Organism: Erpetoichthys calabaricus; assembly: GCF_900747795.2. Lineage (NCBI taxonomy): Eukaryota > Metazoa > Chordata > Cladistia > Polypteriformes > Polypteridae > Erpetoichthys > Erpetoichthys calabaricus. Next base: position 13,249,081 of record NC_041401.2, read on the forward strand.
TGCCTTTTCACTCTGACTTTGATATGTGACAACATCTTTTTTATTTCGGGCACTGTGCGACTTTGTGAAGTTGAGCCTTCGAGTTTCTCCAACACTCTGTCACTCGATCAGCTTCCTTTTGTTGATTATACCACTGTTTAAACCTACAAATAGTACGTTTTTCCTTTGCCTCCACTTGGTATTCGCTGAAATTCTTATATTTTCTCCCGTGCTTTTCCCATTGTCTTTTCACAGAAGGCTATTTATATTGATTTGCATATTCAAAGAGGCGTAATTCTGGGAGGAGTTGGGGCGGGACAGCAGGCGCGTGCACGTGCGTTTCTTTTCACGCAAATCGGGATTTATGTAGTAGAAGAACGTGAAAGTATGTGTGCGCACAGATTCCTGCATCTGGATTTTTCTGTGCGTACGCACAATCCCGCTTTTGTGCTTATGCCATGTTATAGTGTGAGTTCTACGCACGGCGTTATACATGAGGCCCCAGGTCTTTATCACCTGTATATTTGCCACCCAGTAATAAAATTGAAAGTTTGGTAGTTCCATGCCTCCTTTTGCTTTAGGTCTCTGTAGAGTTGCCCTTTGGATGCATGGAGATTTCAATCTGAAATTAATGAGGTTTTGATTGCATTCTGACAGAAGGTATCACAGCCCGGTTTGGGAAGAGTAGACAGCAGGAATGGAAGGCTCTACAGACAGTGGTGTGTTCAGCTGAATGCATCACTGGATGTGCACTCTCTTTGAGGACATCTACATCAAGTAATATTGGACCAGGGCAAAGAAATTATCCATAAGCCCAGCCTCTGCGGTCAGGTAAACTCTACCAATGCTTAAAGTCCAGTTCAGAGTGACAGAGGAAGAGCTTCTGTTCACAGCCCATCCTCATGTTGAATAAGGAAAAGCGTCTAGAAATACATAACGCTCTATTGTTAACTTTCTCACATTAAGTTATTTAAGTTAAGTCATCTATTTAGTTATTATTATTATTACTATTTATTACATATTTATAATTCTAGCAATCATTTTTGAATTTATAAAGTTATGTATTGTATGTATCCCTTTATATTTGTCACAGGACACAGTCATAGGAGTTGAGCAACTAAGCATTTCATTGCAAATTGTACTGCATGTATAATTGTATGTGACAAATAGAATTTGATTTGATTTGTTCTTCACAAAAACCCATTGGTATTGCCACGTGGTTCCCAGGCAGTGTTGATCCTGCATGGGCTTAAAGAGGTGTGAGTGAATGTGACCTGTCACAGCAGACCCCATGTGAGCAGTGGGAGACTTCGAATGGCCAGGAAAGGGTATCAAAGTCTAGTAGGAGAGACAGGAGTGGAGTCTTACAACAGGAGCACTCTGAAATAGAGCAGCGGAACTGAAGCATGGCCTGTGATTCCGATTAGGGTTCAGATGCTTGTACCCAATGATCCTTTTAAGGGTCACTTTTTACCCCTAATGTTTGCCTCAATAATAAATTCTCCTTTCTTTCACAGACAGGTCTTAGGTTATGGCAGTCTTGACTTGTGGCAGTTCTGCACATACATGTTTCACTAAATGTTATCGGCAGTATGCGTAGACATGCAATAAGCTCTGTCACAGGCTGTTAAGCTAATTGGAAGAAGTTGCTGCTTGCAATTCCCAGCATCCCATGCATTCAGTTCAGCTGTGCCTTCTCTGGGGAGTACTGCTGCTTGGAAGGAGAGGTGACATTCTGACCGATCTCTCAGCAAAGACAGCACATTTCTGCTGAGGGATCAATTGTCAGCTACAGGTGAGTTTTTGTGCATCATTGTAGCTCTTCCAATTCTATAAGGTACTGTACCATTATCCAAAACTATAGGATATTTTAAAATAACCTTGACATATTTTGCATATCTCATATGTACATCTCATATATACGTTCAGAGATAAGAGAATCTATTGGAAGGACAAACATCTCAGCAGCATTCCATCAATCAGGTGTTTAGGGTAGAGTGGTAGTGTTAAAGGTAATTTCAATGTCAGAACAGCCAAAAAAGATGACTTAGCATTTTACAGAACAAAAAACTGCAGTTTATATTTAAGACGAAACAATAAGCAAATGTTACAGTGTGTATCTGGCAGAATGATAAAACGTGTGAGATTAAAATAAAAAAAATCCAAAAGAAAGCATTTTATTATCTAAAATGATGCCATATTTTTCTTAAATATATAATAAAAGTTCAAATATAACCTCCTCACCAGCATTGTTTTCAATTAAGCTTCTTGCCTGCTGCTTTCTGTCTCCCATTTGTTTCTTTGCCACTTGAGACCTCCTGTGATTTCATTTACATTACTTCTGTAAAAAATATGCATATAAACAAAATGGTTCAATTTATTTTGATAATATACAAATTTTGTTTGCTGTATACAGTGAAATATATCAAAACCCATCATGGTTAAAATTATACATAATTAATTTATGACTAAAAATGTTTATATATCATTCAAATTGGACAACGTATTTGGACTTCTGTGTTATGCAAAGATAAGCAACCAAGTGCTTTCCTGGACAAAGGATGAAAGATCATGACCTACTGGAATAGGGAATTAAACCTTTTTAGCTGCTGTAGCTGAGTAGACAGCTCTGCTGAGGTCACCAGGAAATGCTCTGCTGGCAGTGTTTAGAAAGCTGTCTCCGTATGGCTGAGACGTGGAGTCTCCTTTAGCTAAAGCTATAGAGAGTCTGTATCTGAGTGCTGTTGTTTTGGGTTCACAGTTGACCATTGGCAGTTACCCCAGAACAATTTTGCAAAACTGAGATGGCTCATAATGAGAGTCCACGGCAATACACTTGGCATAGTCAGCAGGATTTGCATTGTGATCGGGTGCACTGTGGAGGCTGAGTAGACAGCTCAACTGATGTCAACAGGAAACCCTCCACTTACAGTGTTTACAAGGTAACCTCTGCTTGGCCGAAGCTAGAAGTCTCCTTTAGCTAAAGCTATAGAGAGTCTGCTTATGAGGGCTGTTGTGATCCAGAGGTCATGGGTTTGCAGCTGACCATTAGCAATTTTCACAGTGCAAATCTGCAAACTGAGGCTGCTCATGGTGTGAGTCCAAAGCAATCCATATTACTAACCGAGAATAAACCGGATATGGCCGCAGGTAAACGGCGATGGGACTATGAGACGTACTGCGCAGGCGCGCGTCTCATAAACCGCAAGCAAAGTCTTATCCACCGCGAACGAAGGAGTCACGGCCCAAGAACGAAAGAGCTCAACTAATGTGAATGAGAAATGAAGCAACAACGCGCCCATAGCTAACGACTAACGACACAGCCACACACAAAAGAGGATTCTGCGCTGCACCCCAGAGTCAAACGTGAGAGGCTACGGAGGCCCCACAGGTCCACAAAGATAGTACGGAAGGCGCATGCGTCACCGCCATATTGTGAGTGGCCCTACTGCGGAGTGAAGGTGCAGGCGTCACCGCCATATTGTGAGTGGCACTATTGCGGAGTGAAGTTAGGAATAATGTGCTGCTTAGGATTGTACAAACCGCTGAACGCTTTACACCAAATTCAAACACAATACAGCTCAACTATACAAACACGAGCCCACCTGGATAAGATCAATGAACGCAGGTGCCTACAACGCGCCTCTGAAACTGCGGAAGCAAAGCAGGCATGGGTTCAAAATGAACGAGCTCGACTGACGGATATACAAACACGAGCCCGCCTGGATAAAATCAATGAACGCAGGCACCTACAACGCATGTTTGAAATGCCGCGGGCAAAGCGGGTACGGCTCCAAAACAAACAAGCTCGACTAATGTATTTCAGGATACCCAATGCTGGGGGTAGGCGAGCGAAGCGAGCAGGGGGCAGAGCCCCCTTGTTCACTTAGGATAGTTGGCAGGATTCGCACTGTGGAAGGGTGGAATGTGGTGGCAGTGTTATATGGTGAGGTGGGGCTGAGTAAACAGATCAGCTCACATTACCAGTGCTGTGCTTCAGAGCATCGAAATGGCATGGGCCTTTACTGAGAGCAAAAACGGTCCCAAATAACCTTAAAAATACACTTCCAAAAATGCCTACTGATGGAGCATTTACATCAAACACTGGCGAGATATACTGCAAGGGCAAATGCAATCTTTTATGAAATAAAAGATTTATTTCACAAAAAGCTCTGTTACAATAAGAAGCTCCAAAGAACACAAAAGGTTTGCAATGCCTGGAATTGAATTGTGCAGGTGATGAGTGGTGCCTAGTTTCCTCAAAATGTGATTCTTAGAACTGAGGCCAAAAAATTAAATTTTGGTTTCATCAGAGCAGAGGATCTTGTTTCCACAGTATGAGAGTCATTTTGGTGTCTTTTCATAGGCTCCAAGTGGGCTTTTATGTGTTGTCTGAGTACTTTGCCATAAAGCCCAGGCTAGTGGATTGTTGCAGTGGTGATTGTCCTTCTGGAAGTTTCTCCTTATCTCCACACAGGTGCTCTGAAGCTCAGCCCAAATGACCATTGGATTCTTAACATAGCCCAACTCTGTCAATTGTTTAGTTTGGCTAGAGAGCCAACTCTAAGAAGAGTGAAGGTTGTTCCAAACTTCCATTTAAAAATTATAAAGACAGCACTGCTCTTGGGATCCTTCAAGGCTGCAGAATATTTTGTAGCCTCCTCCATATTTGTGCCTTGACAAAATCCCATCTCTAAGCACTGCAGGTAGTTCATTTGACCTCATGACTTGTTTTTTGCTCAACTGTGGGACCTTCTATGGAACCAGTCCAGTCAAATGAATTGACCAGATGTGGGCTCCAATCAAGGAGTAGAAACATCTCAGTGATGATCAATAGAATGGGATGTTCCTGATTCAAATGTTAAGTGTCAAAGCAAAGGGTCTGAAAACTTGTGTCAATGTGATATTTCAGGTTTTTTTATTTTTTAACAGACTTGCAAAAATTCCTCAAATCTTGTTTTCTCTTTGCCATTCTGGGGTATTGAGTGTTGGTCAGTGAGGGAAAAAATAAATGTAAACTATTTTAGCAAAAAGCTGCAGTATTATAAAATGCAAAAAGAAACTGAAGGGGTCTGAATACTTTCTGAAGGCACTGTGTATATACAGTGCATCCAGAAAGTATTCACAGCGCATCACGTTTTCCACATTTTGTTATGTTACAGCCTTATTCCAAAATGGTCTATTCAAATGTCTATTCTTCCCAGGTTAAGGAAGGCAGTGACATCAACTGAGGGTTCAGAGCAAACCTGACTTAATCCAGCAAGTGTTTTCCACTGATGCAGGGGCACATCTCTTCAGAATCTGAAGATATTTCAGATTGTAGTTCATTTCTCTTTCAGTGATTAACATACAGGGCATCCGGAAAGCATTCACAGCGCATCACTTTTTCCACATTTTGTTATGTTACAGCCTTATTCCAAAATGGATTAAATTAATTTTTTTCCTCAGAATTCTACACACAACACCCCATAATGACAACGTGAAAAAAGTTTACTTGAGGTTTTTGCAAATTTATTAAAAATAAAAAAACTGAGAAATCCCATGTACATAAGTATTCACAGCCTTTGCTCAATACTTTGTCGATGCACCTTTGGCAGCAATTACAGCCTCAAGTCTTTTTGAATATGATGCCACAAGCTTGGCACACCTATCCTTGGCCAGTTTCGCCCATTCCTCTTTGCAGCACCCCTCAAGCTCCATCAGGTTGGATGGGAAGCGTCGGTGCACAGCCATTTTAAGATCTCTCCAGAGATGTTCAATCGGATTCAAGTCTGGGCTCTGGCTGGGCCACTCAAGGACATTCACAGAGTTGTCCTGAAGCCACTCCTTTGATATCTTGGCTGTGTGCTTAGGGTCGTTGTCCTGCTGAAAGATGAACCGTCGCCCCAGTCTGAGGTCAAGAGCACTCTGGAGCAGGTTTTCATCTAGGATGTCTCTGTACATTGCTGCAGTCGTCTTTCCCTTTATCCTGATTAGTCTCCCAGTTCCTGCCACTGAAAAACATCCCCACAGCATGATGCTGCCACCAACGTGCTTCACTGTAGGGATGGTATTGGCCTGGTGATGAGCGGGGCCTGGTTTCCTCCAAACGTGATGCCTGGCATTCACACCGAAGAGTTCAATCTTTGTCTCATCAGACCAGAGAATTTTCTTTCTCATGGTCTGAGAGTCCTTTAGGTGCCTTTTGGCAAACTCCAAGCAGGCTGCCATGTGCCTTTTACTAAGGAGTGGCTTCCCTCTGGCCACTCTACCATACAGGCCTGATTGGTGGATTGCTGCAGAGATGGTTGTCCTTCTGGAAGGTTCTCCTCTCTCCACAGAGGACCTCTGGAGCTCTGACAGAGTGACCATCGGGTTCTTGGTCACCTCCCTGACTAAGGCCCTTCTCCCTCGATCGCTCAGTTTAGATGGCCGGCCAGCTCTAGGAAAAGTCCTGGTGGTTTCAAGCTTCTTCCACTTACGGATGATGGAGGCCACTGTGCTCATAGGGACCTTCAAAGCAGCAGAAATTTTTCTGTAACCTTCCCCAGATTTGTGCCTCAAGACAATCCTGTCTCGGAGGACTATAGACAATTCCTTTGACTTCATGCTTGGTTTGTGCTCTGACATGAACTGTCAACTGTGGGACCTTATATAGACAGGTGTGTGCCTTTCCAAATCATGTCCAATCAACTAAATTTACCACAGGTGGACTCCAGTTAAGCTGCAGGAACATGTCAAGGATGATCAGGGGAAACAGGATGCACCTGAGCTCAATTTGGAGCTTCATGGCAAAGGCTATGAATACTTATGTACATGGGATTTCTCAGTTTTTTTATTTGTAATAAATTTGCAAAAATCTCTAAACTTTTTTCACATTGTCATTATGGGGTGTTATGTGTAGAATTCTGAGGAAAAAAATGAATTTAATCCATTTTGGAATAAGGCTGTAACATAACAAAATGTGGAAAAAGTGATGTGCTGTGAATACTTTCCGGATGCACTGTATTTATAATATTATCTTTTATATAGAAAAGAACATTTTTTATCATATGAGAGTAAGTCTCTGTATATATAAAATCCAATGTCTGTATGTCTGTTTTTCACGAAAGAACTACTTAATGGATTTAGATCAGGTTTTTTTCTATAATTTTCTTGAACATTCTGGTTGATTCTCTCATCCTGCTAAGAATTATAGTTCACTTGCAGGAGAAATATATTCACACTAATCTGAGACAGAGGCTTAGGGCTGAAGGGAGGGAGAAGTGTGACGTAAGGAGTGAGGAGTCAGTCAGGGCTCCCCTCACTGTACTATTTCACTATTACACGGGCGGAGCCACAGAGGACGGCTAGTCAAAAATAAAGGCAAAATATGAGCTGGAATGTTAAAGGCCTGAATCACGAATTAAAGAGAAAGAAAGTACTCTCTCACGTAATAGGTCTAAACGCTAAAATAGTATTTTTGCAGGACACCCATTTATTAAGCAAGGATCAGTTCTGGCTGCAAAAAGACTGGACTGGCCAAATATTCCATTCCAGCTTTACAAAGAAGACTAGAGGTGTGGGAATTCTTATACATAGAACAGTCTCATTTGAGGTGTCAGATACAATATCTGCATTTTAAGAGAAAGAAGCTTTTATCTGTGTCACCTCTGTACGAGAACCACATTTTTCCACCCTCTCAAAGATATGCAGTTTTTAATGTCTAAAAAACATTTGGGATTAAATCACTGAGAGATCTGTACATAGACAACGTCTTTGCATCCTATGAACAATTACATTCCAAATTTAACTTTCCAACAACACATTTCTTTCACTACATTCAAATCAGAAATTTTGTTAAACAGAACCTGCCCAATTTCCCTCACCTCCCACCCACCTCTATGCCGGAAAAAATGTTGATCAGTCTTGAGGACTCAGACAGCATTTCTGCAATATATAAAACCATTTTACAGTCCCCCCCTTTCAAAGATCCAAGAGGACAGTGGGAAAAGGATCTCTTACTCAACATATCAGAAAAGGAGTGGAAGGTAGAAATGCAGAGAATCCAATTGAGCTCCATATGCGCAAAGCATACAATTATTCAACTCAAAATTATATATCGAGCACATCTGTCTAATTTGAAATTGCCCAAAATGTTTTCAGGGCAAGATCCAACCTGTGAACGTTGCAATCAATTTCTAGCCTCATTGAGCCACATGTTTTGGGCCTGCGCCAAATTAACATCATTCTGGACCAAAATCTTTAAATGCCATGGTGTCACAATTGATTTATTTGTATGGAATGTTGTGTGACCTCAATAAAATCAATAAAATCCAAAAAAAAAAAAAAGGCAAAATGAAAATTACACAGGAATCACAACAAATACAAGCTGATGCAATACAACACGTTCATGATGGCTTATGAGTAGTTTGAGCATGCACAGTGTAGCTCTTTGCCATTAGTCTAGCTGAATCCAAGGGTCAAATGAACATGGATGCTCCACTGTGGGATTGCACCATTGTTGAACAATGTGCTGCAGTGAAGAATGTTGGCTTGTGCAGATCAGTAAGCTGTTTGGGCACCCACCTTACACAAACTTTTCAGTACCCCAAATCATTATGCACTATGGCACGTGCAGAACCATAGCTGATATCCAAATGTGCAACAACAGCGGACAACGTAATCCATCGGTCTTCTCTGATGAAGGCATTCACCTTGTCTATCTGGGCTTGTGTGTGTGATGTTGATGGCCGACCAGATCGAAATTCGTTGGTTACACTTATTATTCCTGCTTTAAACCTTTCTACCCATTCATAAACTTTTTGTTGGGTCATGCTGTTTTCACATCCATACCGAGCCAAAATCTTTTCACTGAATTTCAGCAGTTTTCACTCCCTCTGCCTAAAGATGCTTTGTTTGCCCTTTAATATGAGCTGAGAACTTACGGCTATCTCCCCTCTTGTACGACTGTTGTTCGTTTGAAGCCACTAGGTAGCCTTTAGGAATTGGCAGGTGGGTCTGTGGCCTGCTCTGTAGCTTGTTTTAGGAAGCCTTACACCCATTTTGTTTTGGAGAAAACTCAAATAATAAAAGAGTCAGCACAGAACAAAGTTCTAATGAATGTTTCCTGCACCTTGATGAATTAATGCCTTGACTAATTCAGGGTGTTCAGGAGGCAAAAATAAGAGTCCAACCCAATACTAGAATAGGGAACATCATAAAGTGACCACCATACATAGTCTGTATCTGAACACCTTAAGATATTGCTCCACTGATTTTGTAAAATTTGAATTTCCCAATTGGATTAATAAAGTTTATCAAATCTAATCTAATCTAAAAGGCACTTAACATAGATTATTTGGACTGCTTACTTGACACAATGTATAAACAGGTCTGGATTGACCATTAAGCAAAATAATAATGTGCCCCCACACCACAGAAATTTTCCATTGCCGGATTTACCATAGACAATATGGGGTAAAACTGCAAATGGTGAAGCTGAACCAGGCTTCACAAAAAGGGGCTCCCATATTAAATTAAAAAATTAAAATAACCACCCACACAAATCAGGTCGTTGAGACTCAGTCTACAAATGCAATGAATGTTATTACTCCGAACTACACGCCGTGGCGCAGTATAAAGGGACTTTGTCTCTGACGCTGATGTCTGAAGTTCGATTCCCCGAGAGGGTAGCAATAGAGTGTGTATGCCTGATGAGCCCAAATGAGGGCGAAACACGTGTCGCGTACTCTTTGCTTTATTTGACAGTAAAAAAACTATGCAACATTCCATGATCTGCTTCTTGCAACTGAAAGAGGGCACCGTGGTGGATGTTTGCCGAATGGCAGACCAACCACAAGTGTTACCTGTTAGGTAACCACCCACACAATTCAGGTCGTCGAGATTCAGTCTACAAAGGCAATGAATATATATATATATATATATATATATATATATATATATATATATATATATATATATATATATACACACTCTCTATATATAAAATCCTAAGCCTAAAAGTGCAATGATTTAATGTCACGTTTTTATGTCATGTGTTTGTCACACTTTAAATCAGGCTTATTTTAAAACCTACATATATGTTTAGTATAATTTTTTTCAGAATTTATTGAACTTTAATTTGATGTTGTTAGATTTTCAGATTCTTATTCCATTTTTAAATTATAAACTAAAAAATATCAAGAACTCACGTCTTGAGAGAGGGGACTTTGTGCCAAAAGATTTATCCATGCCTGGGGCCGGAAATAAAACAGAAAGAGCAGGACAGCTGCTGTACAGGTTTTTAAATGTTTGAAGTGCCGCACTAGATGCAGGTCACGTGGCATGGCAGCAGCAGCAGCAATCCAGAAGCTGATCGAGCAAAGAGGAGGTAAAAAAAAAAAAAAAATTTGTTTTCTAATGTATCACTGTTTAAGAGGGGTTTCGGAGGAGCGACCGTGTCTCTTTGGGGTGCGTTCAGCCCCCCTCTTCACAATGCGAGTTGCAGAGACGCAAAGTGGCTGGCGCATAGCACAGAGTGGGGGTGGGGGGGGGGGTTGCTGAGTGAACCCCTATTTACAGATTTTACTAATATTTTGGCTGCAACTGGGGGTTGTCGCCTAGTGTGTTTATATATATATATATATATATATATACAGTGTAGGGCCATTAAGCCACGGGCCAGTAATCTGCGAATTCGCTTAAGCTGCGCATAAAGCTTGGATCCCAATTTTTTGACACTATGGATCGTACGGACCTAAACATGGCCTCTCAAACACTCGAGACAGGTGTTGACAGCTGCCATTTTGGCATTTCGAATGTCCGTGATTGACATGCTATGCACTATCGTGGATTAAATATTTAAATGCTGTCTTATAACTTCAAAGAGGTATTTATAGAAGATTAGTCTTTTATTTATCAATTGTGGCACGCGGCCGGGGGTGGTGCCCAGCCGGGACGCCCAGGAGGACAGGAGGAGGGCTCATTCCTCCTCCGGACCACGAGGGGGCGGCCGCCCTGGTTCCTTTGAGGGCCACGGGTGCAGGGCTTGGAAGCCCAACCCTGTAGGGGCCCGTGGTCTCCGCCAGGGGGCGCCCCCATGCCTGAAGGACCCGGAACCCCAACACTTCCGCCACACCAGGAAGTACTGGGGGGAAGAAGTTTGGGAACACCTGGAGGGCTTCCGGGAACACAGCCGGCACTTCCGCCACACAAGGGAGTGTCTAGGGAGTGTCGGGGATCACCTGGAGCCCATCTGGGCACTTATAAAAGGGGCCGCCTCCCTGCAGAGAAGGACTGGAGTCGGGTGAGGAGTGGACAAGGTGGCGAGGCAGGAGAGGAGGCGGCCTGACGAGCAGGCAGAGACTGAGTGAGAGCCTGGACTTTGGGGAGATTGGTGCTTTGGCACTGGGTTTGTGCACTTTATTTATAATGTACAATAAACGTGTGGTGGACTTGAATACGGTGTCCGTCTGTCTGTGTCCGGGCAGCTTATCACACAATAAACAATAAAATAACTTACAATGAAATTCAAATATTAATCTGTTTTATCCACACTGAGTGTCAGCGTTATGGAGGCCGCCATTGTAACCGATTCACACCTCACAATGCTACAAAGTTAATCTGCGGTAAATCTGCAAAAAATCGACTCGTATTTAAAGTATTATTTTTAATTCAATAATCTGATAAAACTTGAAATTGTATAAATATGAGTCACAAACCCAACGTAAATCACTTCAGTTTCTGAATCTATAGCGAGCACATCATATTTGCTTTAAAAATTTTTATGCCATGAGTAATAAACATAAACACGCTTCATATGATGTTCAGCAATAAGAGTAATAGCAGTAATTTATGCATTATCATAAAATATTTAAGCCGCGGACCACCTAAGCCGCAGTTAAGCAGTTTGGACCCCAATCACTGCGACTTAATGGCCCTACACTGTATATGTATATGTACAGGTGGCGCAGTGGTAGTGCTGCTGTTTTGCAGTAAGGAGACTGTGGAAGATTGAGGGTTCGCTTCCCGGTTCCTCCCTGTGTGGATAGCGCTTTGAGTACTGAGAAAAGCGCTATAATAATGTAATGAATTATTATTATTATTATTTATATATACAGTATATATGAAATAAAATATTATATATATATATAATAAAAATAATAATAAAATAGTAATAATAGTATGGTAACTGCCAAATGGTCCACTGACGCTCACGGGATCGTTCTTGTCTTGGTCATGGTCATGTTGGCTGTCCTGTTCAGTTGTCCATGGAGAGTAAATGCATGGTAAATGCAGTGCTGCATTGCCAGACATTTGATAATTTTTAAAAAATAAAAATGTATTTTAGAGTTTGTTATTGTTTGTGTTTTGAATTAGATATATATGGGGGCACCAATTTTTTTTTTTTAAATGCTTAAGGCCTCTAAAGGTCTTAATCTAGCCCTGGTCCAGAAACAAAGAGTTCTAAAAGATTTCTTTGCATGCTCGGAGGTTATTATCATCAAACTTTGGCTAGATATAAGGGCAACCTCAGGATCTTTATAAAATAAAATATTTATTTCACAAAAAGGCTTTGTGACACAAAGAAGCGCCGAAAAGCACAACATCTCAAAAAGGAATTTGCAGCAAAGACAATCCAAGGTGAATAAAGTCCCAATACGGTAATCAAAGGCAAGGTCAAAAAACAAAAATCCAGGAAATCACAAAACCATAAGAACTCACCACTCCCTGGTGCATTCATAATGAACTGCCAGGATCTGTGAGGAACCCTCGCTTTTGGAGATGATGGCAAAATGATCCTGCCTCTTGGGGAACCTGCCTAAGGAAAAGTCATCCCAGATGGAGGATGGCAGGAATCGTGGGAAAGAGGGGTCCTTTCATCGGATTGGCTGGCCCAGCACTGTTTCAGCCGTGGAATGGCCAAATGGGGGAGGCAGCTTGAAGGATGAGGTCTCCAGGACTCTACACAAATCCAAATCTTATTATGGGATATATCATCTACTGTTAAATTCTGCTCTGTACTTCTAAAATTTATATTTTTTATTTCTTACTATATTGAGAAATTGTTCTGTTCTGTGTACTGCATTGTATTGTATTGACCCCCTTCTTTTGACACCCACTGCACGCCCAACCTACCTGGAAAGGGGTCTTTCTTTGAACTGCCTTTCCCAAGGTTTCTTCTATTTTTCCCTACAAGGTATTTTTGGGAGTTTTTCCTTGTCTTCTTAGAGAGTCAAGGCTGGGGGGCTGTCAAGAGGCAGGGCCTGTTAAAGCCCATTGCGGCACTTCCTGTGTGATTTTGGGCTATACAAAAATAAACTGTATTGTATTGTATTGGGGAACCACCCACAAAACACAAGGCACATAACAAATCTGTAGATAAAAAAAATAAATAAAAAACAAGGAACAATGCACATAATTAACTAATGTAACATTGACATAAATAAATGAACAAAAGTGATATGAAAAGGGATTTGAACCCCATCCAGGGGAGGCTGAAATATAAAACAATAAAAATTTCCAGTGTGCTAAATCTGAGCTAAAATTACCATATCATCAAAATGACTTCATTGTAATTCTGAAGACTCAATTCATATAAATATAACTTCTGATTTGTTTGTCCTTATATGTAACAATAGACAAAGTAACCATTTCCTATTTTTATGGTATTTAATTTGAGCAATCTGCAGTTTGTTTGTACAATTTCTGAAAGATTGATTTGAGCAAAAAGGGAACCCTACTGCACTGATAATAAACTCCTCAATATACTGCATATAACTTATCACTTCAGTATGATATTGATGAATTTTATAAAACTTTCAGACATCAGATTGACCAAAATTAAATTATTCCCTTTGATGTTAATGCATGCAGGTCCAAATCTGAATCCATTCAGATGACCCAGCACTGACCAGCTATATCTCAATGTGCAGCAAAGTGATCTGAAGAACTCTTTAGAACCAATTTCTGCCATGCAGTAGCAGGTTAGACAGCATATCAAGACCACATGAAGCATTTCTATGCCTGCTTTATCATATCTGTTTAGTTAACTTGGAAATATTTGAGAAAGTAGTCTTAAAGGAAAAGTTCAGTATTTTTCAAGACAAACAATTATTTCTTCACATATATATTAATTTGCCACATGAAATTGCATTCTAAAGTGAATTGTATTTTTTATGTTTTAATGAATAACTAGCCTTCTCTTGTTTTTAATAAAGGAGCTAATGGGTACCAGGATCCCATTGTGAAAAAGCTTTTTTCAATTATTCTTAACCAGTAACGATAACACGCAGTGAATACACTTGACTTATATCATTCATATTTTTCATCCTCTTTCTCTGTACGTTTAACATTCATTTGCTCAGAGGTTGATGCACTTGCTGCTTCCTGAGCAACTCTTCTTCTCTCCACCATAGCGGCCTGCTTCTTCTCTTCTTTCATTGGCATCTTTTCGCATTAAAACTGATTGTCAGTTTTTGTGTTGCAATTACTTAGTACATTTTCTTTTCATTTTTCACTTAAGCTGGCACTTAAGTCTGTAATCTGCCTCAAGAATGATTTAAGATATGAAGAGGTAGGGGAAGTGATGGCGAAGGTGGAAGCGATGAGAATGGCGCCCGTATGCATGGGCCAGACGGCCACCCTGCTGGCCACTGCCGAGAGTTGATTCTGCAATAAAATAAAATAAAAATAAAAAGAGGAATAACCTTGGAGGTCAATCGTCATCCTGAAGGCAGATTGTAGACGTCACGTAGTATATTTGTACCAAATTTCAGGTCAACGGGTCAAAGAGTTTGCGAGCTACAGGTGATTTAAAATCCTGGACAGACAACAACAACAACAACAACATTTATTTATATAGCACATTTTCATACAAAAAGTAACTCAAAGTGCTTTACATAATGAAGAAAAGAAAAATAAAAGACAAAATAAGAAATTAAAATAAGGCAACATTAGTTTGTTAGTCAAGAATATTATCAATTAGCACATCCGATACTTCTTTGAAAAAATTTGTTGGTATTGGGTCAAGGGCACAGGTGGAGGGTTTCAGTTGAGAAATTATTTTATGTAAATCAGGTAAATCTATCCTAGTGAAAGAGTTTAATTTGTTTATAACGGAATGCTGGGGTTTAGGAGGATCCTTAGTGTTGAGGAGATATACTACGTTATTTCTAATATCATTAATTTTTTGATTGAAAAATACAGCAATAGCCTCACAGGTTTTACTGGAAGTACTTAGGAGTCATTCCTTTGAGTTACCTGGTTTAGCAGACGATCAATCGTCGAGAATAAGACTCTGGGATTACTAGCATTGTTATTTATAATCTTAGAGAAATAGCAGCGCCTCTCAAGACGGACTGTGTTATTGTATTCTGTTATTTTAACTTTTAATATTTCATAGTGGCGGCACGGTGGCGCAGTGGGTAGCGCTGCTGCCTCGCAGTTGGGAGACCTGGGGACCCGGGTTCACTTCCCGGGTCCTCCCTGCATGGAGTTTGCATGTTCTCCCCGTGTCTGCGTGGGTTTCCTCCGGGCGCTCCGGTTTCCTCCCACAGTCCAAAGACATGCAGGTTAGGTGGATTGGCGATTCTAAATTGGCCCTAGTGTGTGCTTGGTGTGTGGGTGTGTTTGTGTGTGTCCTGCGGTGGGTTGGCACCCTGCCCGGGATTGGTTCCTGCCTTGTGCCCTGTGTTGGCTGGGATTGGCTCCAGCAGACCCCTGTGTTCGGATTCAACGGGTTGGAAAATGGATGGATGGATATTTCATAGTGGATAGTTAGTTTAGTCTTCCTCCATTTATGTTCAGCTCTACGGCATGTTCTCTTTAAATCAGACACTCTTTGGGTCTTCCATGGTATAACAATGCTAGAAAATTTTTTAACTGTCTTTTCAGGTGCAACTATGTCAACAGCAGCTCACTTTAGTATTAAATCTTTCCACCTTACTATTTACATTCTCCTCGCTATTATAGTTGGCACTATAAACGGACTGATTGCTTAGAATGTTTGTAAGTTTTAAAGCTGCTGATGAGTCAAAGAAGCATTTTTTTAACAATATGGTTCTCATGAGTGTTTTCTATCATTATTTCTATATTAAAAAGTAGAAGAAAATGGTCTGATAGACCAATATCAATGACCTGCTTTACATCAACTTTTAGTCCTTTAGTAATCACTAAGTCTAACGTATGACCTGCTTTATGTGTAGGCTGATTAACGAGCTGTCTCAAATCAAAAGAGTCCAGGAGGTTCGTAAATCTTTTACTTTTTGGTCACTTTGATTATCTATATGAAAGTTAAAGTCGCCGACTATTAAGAGTGTGTCATAGTTCAGAGTAGACAAACGAACAGCCACTGTAGTGTATTATATATAAAGATTATCTTATGTAAGATTGCATTATTTTTATTGTATACTATTTATTCACTATTATTCATAACTAATTTTACTTTGATTAATCTCTTTGCTTATAACTATATCTTTGACATTTGTAAAGCACTTTGAACTACATCCTTTTTATGAAAATGTGCTATAAAAACAAATATTATTGTTATTTTTATCTATTTTTATACTTGAATAGCCACAATGTATTTTTTGAAGAATTCAGATGACACAGTGAAGAATTTATTTCTTGTTAAAATGAAAAAAGCCCCTGGACAGTTCCTATTTATTGGAGTAAAACAGGGTGGGCAATGTCGGTCCTGGAGAGCCGCAGTGGCTGCAGGTTTCTGTTCCAACCCAGTTTCTTAATGAGAAGTCAATTATTGCTGATGAAGCACTCATTGCTCGAGTGACATTCTGATGCTTCATTTTAGTGGTCTTGCTTGGTAAGATTCCCAACCCTTAATTACTTATTTCAATCTTAAACAGTTGCAGTCACTGTTTTAATGGCTCCTTATTAGCAATAAGATGCAAATGACAAAGCAGCCAGCAGTTCTCCATCTAGCTTGTTTCCATTTACATCTGTGTGCGTTCATCATGCACTATTTGATACAAAAAAAACACTTATAAGAAAAATGTGACAGACTGAAAATGATCCGTTTTAGCCTTCAAATCATTTGGATGATACCCTTGGAAAGGAAACAAATCTACAAAATAAGAAACAAACATTGTAGACTAACAAGCCATAAAATTAAATAAGGTCTGAGATTGGCAAGGATTGGTTTCTAATGAAGCAGTTGGGTTGGAACGAAAACCTGCAGCCACTGCGGCCCTCCAGGTCCGACATTGCCCACTCCTGGAGTAAAACATGAGTCTTCAAGTTCAGTCCTGGAGAGAGGCAGTAGTTGCAGGTTTTCGTTCTGACCCAGTTTTTTCTTTTCTTTATAATTAGAAGCCAAAATTTGCTGCTGAGCAATTATCAAACAAGAAACATTTTTGTTCTTCACTTTAGTCAAATGGCTTCTTAAAATTCCCAGCTCTTAATTGCTTTTCTTAGTTTTAAACAGCTGCATCCTGTTTTAATTGCTTCTTGTTTTCTTAACCAACTGCCAATTAACCACAAGATGCAAATGACAATGGAATGAGCAGCTCACCTGTGTGTACTTACCGTGAAGGATCTATTTTAATAGAACATTTGGAAAGAAAAGGAAGAGAAAAAAGTCAAGGACTTAGAATTACTAACCTGCATCAGTCTTCAAACAGTTTGCATGACATTCAGAAAAAAAAAGAAAAATGCAATAAATGAATGACCCTGTGTGGCAGACTGAAAGGTACAGAATTAAATATCAGTTTTGCTGTCTATGAGGTTTGGTTTCTAATTTAGAAACTGAACTAGAATAAAAACCAGCAGCCACTATGACCATTTTGTACTAAACCCTGGAACCACTGGTGTAAGAGAAATGATCGGGGCTGCTATAATTAGCATGGCTACAAACATTCTAATATAACCTGCTGGATGATTGTATTGTGTTAATAAGAATTACTTATGAACTCTTTGAAATCAAATTCTTTTTTTTGTTTGGTGCCTTCTGACTCACCAGTACATGAAAAGCTCCACATATGATATACTGTGCAACTTGTCTTAATGTCTGTGTATACAAGATGTTAAGCTTTTTGAAAATTCCCACTATTTTTTGGCCCTCTACACCTGAAAAGCCATTATTTGTAGGCCATTTTTGTCCAATATTTTGTGCAGGAAATTACCCCATTATGATAAAGAGTCAAACAATAGGTGTCTTCATGATCAGAAAATGATCTGAAGGATATGACGTATTGTGTGCCTCATTAACTGACCCTAACTGACTCCTTTTCACAAAACTTTGAAAAAATGGAGTTAGGTAACATAGGCGTGTGGGGTGTTGTTCTTATGCTATTTTGTGGTTGCTGGTCATGAATTCATTCATTCATTTATTCTCCAACCCGCTATATCCTAACACAGGGGTCTGCTGGAGCCAATCCCAGCCAGCACAGGGCACAAGGCAGGAACAAACCCCGGGTAGGGCGCCATCCCACCACAGGGCACACACACACACACACACCAAGTACACACTAGGGACAATTTAGAATCGGCAATGCACCTAACCTGCATGTCTTTGGACTGTGGGAGGAAACCCACGCAGACACGAGGAGAACAGGCAAACTCTGCATAGGCAGGACCCGGGAAGTGAACCCCGGTCTCCTTACTGCGAGGCAGCAGCGCTACCACTGCGCCACCATACCGCCTGGTCATGAATATGATGACATTTTTAATAGTTGATTATTTAACAGTGGTCCTAGTCATTTAATCGCCACTCCTAGAAGCTTAAAAATGACAAATTTCAAACATAAGCATGTGGGTATCATTTTAGTCAATTTCAAGGTCAATGATTATGAATATGATGTTATGTATGATTTCTCACCCTTTACTAACTCTATTAGATCATGAAAAATAGCAAATTTCTATTACAATTGAAGAAATGTTATCTTTAAATATTTTAATTGAAGCACACTTTTTAACAGTAGAAATATTTGGCATAATTATTCATTGCTGCCCACTGTACTAAACGGCCATTCCACTAAAAAAATGGTAGCATATCAAAAAGAAGTTATACTCAACCCTGCCTAAACTTGCTGTCCTTACAAAAGGCTTCGGAACATATCACACTAAATGAAACTGAGCTTGGGTTTAGTCTTACAGTGCACTGTCATCACCCAAAATCATAGTCCAGATCACATACTGACTGCCAATGAGCAGTCCCACAATAAATTAATGCAGGCTAGGCAACATGCTGTGCATCTGTGGCAAAGGAGCCATCACTACACAACTAGATACTTACATTCTGTAAACTAAAACAAATTGTCCCTTATCGCTTGGTGAAGGTTGCCTCACAGCCTGGGACTGTACCCTAAGCCCACATATTCATAGCTCTTCTGCCGACCAGGTGAGAAATTTACCCAACCTACTGAGTAAAATAAACGTTTTACAGCCTGGGCAACTAGCATGGCTGTTTGCTCACTAAATGTTTTCATATAACTATAATGAGCTCATGGTTTCACACTGTTACTACTGTATTTTTTTTATTTTTCATTTTAGTTTAGCATACTTGTTTCATTGTCACAATGAAGATGAAATCCACAATCACACTTTCCCTCAGTAAAGCTAGCAAACATAATGAATTTTATGGCTTGTCAGCCATACATTTCACATCAACATTACTACATTAACAACTCAGCAAAGTAACGAGCACAATGTGTGCTACTGCCTTTGGTGTTATTGTTAGGTGATGTTCAGGAAAAGAGCACAGGTAACAAAGCAGGTGCAGCTTGATACTAGGAGCAAAACTAATCCAGGGAGTCCAAAGCAGGTCAGCTAAATTGTAAGGTCCATAAGGGAGCAATTATGCACCACTTTTTAAACCATTTGATAAAGCAACATAATTGATAAAGATTGCAGGCAAGCTGCACTTGGGGTGATTCTCAGAAAGAGCAGCAGATGTTCACAGCTGCTATAGGACACTCAAACGTCTATTCTTCCCAGGTTAAGGAAGACAGTGACATCAACTGAGGGTTCAGAGCAAACCGGACTTAATCCAGCAAGTGTTTTCCACTGATGCAGGGGCAGATCTCTTCAGAATCTGAAGATATTTCAGATTGTAGTTCATTTCTCTTTCAGTGATTAACATACAGGGCATCCGGAAAGCATTCACAGCGCATCACTTTTTCCACATTTTGTTATGTTACAGCCTTATTCCAAAATGGATTAAATTAATTTTTTTCCTCAGAATTCTACACACAACACCCCATAATGACAACGTGAAAAAAGTTTACTTGAGGTTTTTGCAAATTTATTAAAAATAAAAAAACTGAGAAATCCCATGTACATAAGTATTCCCAGCCTTTGCTCAATACTTTGTCGATGCACCTCTGGCAGCAATTACAGCCTCAAGTCTTTTTGAATATGATGCCACAAGCTTGGCACACCTATCCTTGGCCAGTTTCGCCCATTCCTCTTTGTAGCACCTCTCAAGCTCCATCAGGTTGGATGGGAAGCGTCGGTGCACAGCCATTTTAAGATCTCTCCAGAGATGTTCAATCCCATTCAAGTCTGGGCTCTGGCTGGGCCACTCAAGGACATTCACAGAGTTGTCCTGAAGCCACTCCTTTGATATCTTGGCTGTGTGCTTAGGGTCGTTGTCCTGCTGAAAGATGAACCGTCGCCCCAGTCTGAGGTCAAGCGCGCTCTGGAGCAGGTTTTCATCCAGGATGTCTCTGTACATTGCTGCAGTCATCTTTCCCTTTATCCTGACTAGTCTCCCAGTTCCTGCCACTGAAAAACATCCCCACAGCATGATGCTGCCACCACCACGCTTCACTGTAGGGATGGTGCCAGGTTTTCCCCAAATGTGACGCCTGGCATTCACACCAAAGAGTTCAATCTTTGTCTCATCAGACCAGAGAATTTTCTTTCTCATGGTCTGAGAGTCCTTCAGGTGCGTTTTGGCAAACTCCAGGTGGGCTGCCATGTGCCTTTTACAAAGTAGTGGCTTCCGTCTGGCCACTCTACCATACAGGCCTGATTGGTGGATTGCTGCAGAGATGGTTGTCCTGCTGGAAGGTTCTCCTCTCTCCACAGCGGACCTCTGGAGCTCTGACAGAGTTACCATCGGGTTCTTGGTCACCTCCCTGACTAAGGCGCTACTCCCCTGATCGCTCAGTTTAGATGGCCGGCCAGCTCTAGGAAGAGTCCTGGTGGTTTCGAACTTCTTTCACTTACGGATGATGGAGGCCACTGTGCTCATTGGGACCTTCAAAGCAGCAGAAATTTTTCTGTAACCTTCTACAGATTTGTGCCTCGAGACAATCCTGTCTCGGAGGACTACAGACATGCTTGGTTTGTGGTCTGACATGAACTGTCAACTGTGAGACCTTATATAGACAGGTGTGTGCCTTTCCAAATCATGTCCAGTCAACTGAATTTACCACAGGTGGACTCCAATTAAGCCGCAGAAACATCTCAAGGATGATCAGGGGAAACAGGATGCACCTGAGCTCAATTTTGAGCTTCATGGCAAAGGCTGTGAATACTTATGTACATCTGTTTTCTCAGTTTTTTTATTTTTAATAAAAACCTCAATTAAACTTTTTTCACATTGTCATTATGGGGTGTTGTGTGTAGAATTCTGAGGAAAAAAATGAATTTAATCCATTTTGGAATAAGGCTGTAACATAGCAAAATGTGGAAAAAGTAATGCGCTGTGAATACTTTATGGATGCACTGTACAGGGCTAGGCTGGGCAAGAAATCATGACCTACAGACAGTCTACCTGTTAGATGAAAGAACAAGGAAGCCCATATTCTTCATAACCATATGTTTAGGTAAATGACCATTACCACTGACCCAAAGACTGCTGACCAGCACATTTTACTTACCAGAAACCTAACATAACATACAAATCAAAACAAAAACAAACAACATGGCCCACCATCTTGCTAGAGTACATTTAGGCTGTTGTCACGCATGGAAGGCTTAAGGGCACTAATGATTTGTAATTCTCCATCACTCCATGGGTTGGTGCTGTACCCTAAAGCCTTTTCTCTTTCTTCCTTTGCAGACCAGAAGATTGATGGCTGTAACACCACTGATATCACTTTTGGTGTCCTCCTACCTGGACCCGCCTCTTCCTACTGGAAGGACTTAAAACCGTAAGATCTGGCACTTTGAACCATTTCATACTTTGACTAGGATCTTGGAAGACATGCTCATGATTATTTTGAATTTGTGTTTGTTGTTTTGACAACCATTCTACAGGGTTCACCATTTGGTGCCCCAACTCTTTAAGATCTCTTTTGATACTGTATTGAAGAAAAAATCTGTGAAATAAATGACGTACGTACACCCAAAATCTGAAGTGGGTCAACAGGATTTGAGAATGTGATGACATCTGTATATACAGTACTGTGTAAAAGTTTTAGGCAGGTGTGAAAAAGATAGATAGATAGATAGATAGATAGATAGATAGATAGATAGATAGATAGATAGATAGATAGATAGATAGATAGATAGATAGATAGATAGATAGATAGATAGATAGATAGATAGATACTTTATTAATCCCAGGGGGAAATTCAAAAAATGCTGTAAACAAAGAATGCTTTCAAAAACAGAAGTGTTAATCATTTATTTTCATCAATCAACAAAATGCAGTGAATGAACAAAAGAGAAATCTAAATCAAATCAATATTTGGTGTGACCACCCTTTGCCTTCAAAACAGCATTCTTCTAGGTACACTTGCACACAGTTTTTGAAGGAACTCGGCTGGTAGGTTGTTCCAAACATCTTGGAGAACTAACCACAGATCTTCTGTGGATGTAGGCTTCCTCACATCCTTCTGTCTCTTCATGTAATCCCAGACACACTCGATGATGTTGAGTTCAGGGCTCTGTGGGGGCCATACCATCACTTCCAGGACTTCTTGTTCTTTTTTATGCTGAAGATAGTTCTTAAAGATTTTGGCTGTATGTTTGGGGTCGTTGTCCTGCTGCAGAATAAATTTGGGGCCAATCATACGCCTCCCTGATGGTATTGCATCATGGATAAGTATCTGCCTGTATTTCTCAGCATTGAGAACACCATTAATCCTGACCAAATCTCCAACTCCACTTGCAGAAATGCAGCCCCAAACGTTCAAGGAACCTCCACCATGCTTCACTGTTGCCTGCAGACACTCATTATTGTACCGCTCTCCAGCCCTTTGACGAACAAACTGCCTTCTGCTACAGCCAAATATTTCAAATTTTGACTCATCAGTCCAGAGCACCTGCTGCCATTTTTCTGCACCCCAGTTCCTATGTTTTCGTGCATACTTGAGTCGCTTGGCCTTGTTTCCACATCGGAGGTATGGCTTTTTGGTTGCAACTCTTCCATGAAGACCATTTCTGGCCAGACTTCTCCGGACAGTAGATGGGTGTACCTGGGTCCCACTGGTTTCTGCCAGTTCTAAGCTGATGGCACTGCTGGACATCTTCCGATTTCGAAAGGTAATAAGCTTGATGTGTCTTTCATCTGCTGCACTAAGTTTCCTTGGCCGACCACTGCGTCTACGATCCTGAACGTTGCCCGTTTCTTTGTGCTTCTTAAAAAGAGCTTGAACAGCACATTTTTTTTTTTTTTTTTTTCGCTTTTTAAATATTTTTATTTTATTAATTTTCATTGTAATCATTCCATACAAACAGATCAATTTATAACCCAACAAATTTGAAAACAAATCAAACCCCACCCCTGAGAAGGAGAGCTTAGCTAAAGGAAAATTTCTTTAAGCTTTTTAATAAGGCAACATTAGACAAAAGAAGGGGAGAAGTAAATATCTATATAAATAAGAGATGGAGAAGGGAGTTAAATGCGGTAATAGTTATTTCTCTTATTCTAAAATAATATTGATTAAATTCTGCCATGTTTTGAAAAAATTTTGTACAGATCCTCTAACTGAAAATTTGATTTTTTCCAATTTCAAATAATATAAAACATCGGTTTCCCACTGACTTATAAGAGGAGAATTAGGATTCTTCCAATTTAACAAAATAAGTCTGTGTGCCAAGAGTGTAGTGAATGCAATCACCGTTTGCTTGTCCTTCTCCAATTCCAGTCCATCTGGAAGGACACCGAACACAGCTGTTAATGGGTTAGGAGGGATTGTGATACTAAGGCTGTCTGAGAGGCACTTAAAAATTTTTGTCCAAAATGATGTTAGTTTGGTGCAGGCCCAGAACATGTGACCCAGTGAGGCAGGAGCTTGGTTGCAGCGCTCGCAGGTTGGATCCTGGCCTGGAAACATTTTGGACAGTTTTAAGCGAGACAGATGAGCTCGATATATAATTTTTAGTTGAATAATTCTATGCTTTGCGCATATAGAACTCGAGTGAATTCTCTGCTTTGCTACCTTCCACTCCTTTTCTGATATATTGATTAAGAGATCTTCTTCCCAATGTCCTCTTGGATCTTTGAAAGGTAGGGGACTCTAATAAGATTTTATATATTGCGGAAATAGTGTTTGTTTCCTCGGAATTGAGCAATATTTTTTCCAGCATTGTGGAGGGTGCAAGGTGGGGGAAATCGGGCAATTTCTGTTTAACAAAATTTCTAATTTGAAGATAGTAAAAGAAATGTGTAGCTGGGAGGTTAAATTTTGAACGTAATTGTTCAAAAGATGTAAATATGTTGTCTATATAAAGATCTCTGAGCATTTTAATCCCAAAACTTTTCCAGGTATTAAAAACTGAATATACTTGCGAAGGTTGAAAGAGGTGGTTCCCTTGCAGAGGTGCCACTGATAAAAGATTTTCCATCTTAAAATGCTTCCTAATTTGGTTCCATATTCTGAGTGAGTAAAGCACAATTGGGTTATTAGTATATTTGCGATAACTTTCATTTATTGGAGAGCAGAGCAGGGAATATAAAGAAGTACTACAGGATTTTACTTCTATTGCAGACCAAGCCTGTGTATGTGCATTTATTTGTGTCCAGGTTTTTATGGCTTGTATGTTTGCTGCCCAGTAATAAAACTGAAAATTAGGTAAAGCCATGCCACCTTCTGCCTGAGGTCTTTGTAGGGTCGCTCTTCGGATACGTGGGTGTTTTGAGTTCCAAATGAATGAGGTTATTATTGAATCTAACTGTTTAAAAAACGATTTATTGATATATATTGAAATGTTGAACAGCACATCTTGAAACCCCAGTCTGCTTTGAAATCTTTGTCTGGGAGAGACCTTGCTGATGCAGTAGAACTACCTTGTGTCTTGTTGCTGTGCTCAATCTTGCCATGACATGAAACTGTCTTCCACAACCTCACCTTGGTAGCAGAGTTTGGCTGTTCCTCACCCAGTTTGAAGCCTCCTACACAGCTGTTTCTGTTTCAGTTAATGACTGGGTTTCAACCTCCGTGTGACATTGATGATCATTAGCACCTGTTTGGTAGAATTGGTTGATCAGACACCTGACTAGAATCCTACAAAATACCTATAAGTACCTATAACAATTGATGCTGGGTTGAAGGCAAAAGGTAGTAACACCAAATATTGATTTGATTTAGATTTTTCTTTGTTTGCTCACTTTGCATTTTGTAAATTGATAACAATAAACAATCATTATTTATAATTATGAAAGCATTCTTTGTTTACAGCATTTTTTCACACCTGCCTAAAACTTTTGCACAGTACTGTATATATATATAATTTGCTTTCATAATGCCTCACTGTGACTGCTCTGTTTATTTTTAGCTAAGTCAGAAGTTTTTCTTTTTTTCCTTTTAGACATTTTGTTGTGTATTTAAGTCAAGTGATGGGAATGCAGCAAAACCAAGATAAAACCTTATTCTTAAGAAACGTCCATTTTTTTTTAGAATTAAGGTATATACAAGAAAACCCACAAACTATCTTGCAACTGAAGAAATTTTGCATGGAGAAAATTTCACCAAGTCAATATCAGTGACTGGTGGGCAGTTATGCCAAACGCTTATAAGAAGCCACTTCAGCTGTCGGATGGGGTGGGTCAATGCCAGCTACTGAGGCCAAGTGTGGACTTCACATTTTCCCCAGTTAGACCATTACAGCTTTTGATATTTTGTTGAAAAAATAATTGAAAGAAAAAGTGTTACTTGTTTTTTATGCCAGGTATATCACCTTAATGCTGTGGGCTGGCGCCCTGCCTGGGATGTTTCCTGCCTTGCCCCTGTGTTGGCTGGGATTGGGTCCAGCACACCCCCGTGACGCTGCAGTTAGGATATAGCGGGTTGGATAATGGATGGATGGATGGATATCACCTTAATCTGTGGGCATTGTTTGCATGAAGATCTGTTTGCCTGTTAACGTATGTGTTAAACTGCTGAAAAAGTCAGCAAATTTCATTTTTCACATAACTGTGTGTCACTTCGTTAGATCACACAATTTTCAAAATCACTGCAACGTGGACGCATAGGCCATTCACTTTCTGAATGATCTGAAGATGAGGTCGGAATCTGAACTTGCCACCCTGGCGTCCCAAGTCCATCTTACTTAAATTACCTGAGTGAATATGGTCGTTTTTGCAGCCTCCGCTATTTATTTTTTACATAATTCCAAGCAGGTCATGTAATAAAAAGATGTCGACACTGTGGTAGACGAGTACACGGGATGGAGATTCCACCCCCCCCCCCTATTTATTTATTTATTCATTTTTGTTTTCTTCTTTTTTTTTGTTTGTAAACACCTCGCGTCTCCCACCAATCTGTTCGAAACCTCCGTCATGCTCGGCCCCGCCTTTTTGAAAGTGCGCGCAGGCGCGCACAGGCTGCTGGGAGGCTGACATCCACGTCATTGCAATCAGATAAGTCAGCGCCCGAGAGAGGGAAACAAAACGCTGTTGTGAGCAGTGCAGGTAAATTTCAGTGCGAAGGTGTGTTTGCGTTGTGTTTAAAATGCTCCAAGTTTAAACAATTTGCAGCAAAGTTTGCTAAAAAGAAACCACGGCTGTGAATATGAATGCAATTTTAGAAAAGCTTTTTGAATTGAGTAGGCCCACTTACTGCTTTTGAATGAAGCGTTTAGTTGGTTGAGCCTGAGGAATAGCGGGTGTGTGCTGTAGTTATTGTAAAATATGCAGCTTTGTTGTAGACATTCCGGTTGTATAAGGTGAATTATTTTTTATGTCGTGATTATATGTATATAATATTATTTTCTTTGGGCCCTGATTTAGTGTTTCTGCTATAATCTGAGGTGACTGAGACAACCGCTTTTTGCTAGTGTGCCCGTTAATCGTTCAGCCGACCATGTTATATTGTTGAGCTTTGTTTTAATAGTTTGTTGTATAAGGGCAACAGAATTTGTATTTTCACTTAAATGCAAATTTGCAGTAAATGTGTTCTGCATCCTGATCACAATTGATATTTATTTGCTTGTATTTTGATAGTCCCAGCTACAAGTCTTTAAAGCCCAAAATAAAGTTCCTTGCTACGTACAAGTATGCTAAATATTATGCCGAGGGCTGTTCCAGTTGTGGTAGCAAATAATTGCTTTTGTGTGTGTTGTTTTATGTAGCAACCGAACATTGCTTAGAGAGAAATGTTATTTTTTTTCCAATGCCACGCCCCTCCCGTCTTCCATCTAACTTCACTTAAAAATAATTGGATTTACTTTAGGTCAAGTTTTTTCACATAAGTTATACTATGTTGTGTTTACTAAATATAATGACTTTATGAAATTAACAATTTAAAAATTATCCACGTTGTTTATTCTCCAGTGCAATCTGTTGATTATTTTAAAGATATACAGGTACATTTGGTATAATTAACATTTAAGCAGCCATTTTAATATACAAACAGTTAAGAATATGCAAGACTCTTACTTTTAGTGTGGGCAGTTGCACTTTTTGTTTGATCTTAACAATAACAATTCTATTATATAGCAATTATTTTTTTCCCCATGATGTAGGGTGGACAACAAACTTGCTAGTGTATCAAAGAAATCTACATCATGAGTCAGCTTCCACAGCTTTCAGAAAAGTCAGTTTGCTAGATGTCTTTAACTTTTTCCTGTACAAAGGTGTGGGAATCTTTGACACAATGCAACTAAATGGGTTGATCTTTGTGCAAATATTTATTGTATGCAAATATACTGTATACTTTAACTCAACTGTAAATTGTGAAGTAGGGAATATCATGTTTTGAGTATGAAAACAATATTAATTTTGAGCAAGATTAACTTAAAAGAGCCGAGTGATTATGACTGTCCCAGAGGCTGATTACGCCTCTGTTAAAAGAAAATTAATGCAGTGTTTTTGTTTGAACATCATTTAATTTTATTAATTTAACATGTAAGAGAATGATGTCAAACTAACTAGAAAAAGCTATGTAATATCAACAAACATGATTATTTTAAGTTCACTTAATTTATATGAAGTACAAAAACCTTGGTTCATTTTTTTTTTTTTTTCCTAAAATGGAGCAGATTACGTGAAGTTGTTTCAAACATGACCTACGTCTTGTGTGTTTATACCCCTTCTGCCCAGAATCAGTGTTGAATAAAGTCTTCATTTTAGTGCAAGTTAAACTATGTTCATCATGATTCATATTTTTATACTTTATGATGCTTTTATTTTTGTCTTTTCTAAATGTTAGCACAGATGTTTCACATTTAGAGTACTGGATTTTGAATCCTGGGCTTGCAGTGCACATGTGGGATTTAAAGGATCTTCCTCTGGGAACTCAATTTTTCTCTGTCCCAGGGATATGCGTTTTAGGTTATTTAACTACTCAAATTTCAACTTGGGGTGAATGTGTATTGTCCAGTCCTGGTTTGGTTACCCACTAAGTGATAATGGGTTATCCATCTTTTTTTTTGGCATCCATGTATTAGGTAAGTGGGTTATGTGATTTAGGAAATTGGAGATATGTAATATTGACAGCTATGTTGTAGGTTCACCTCACCTCACTCATGTCCTAGTAACTAGTTTATAAATCAGCAATGTGATCATGTTCTTAGGCATTTGTGGCCAATTCCAACCTGAGTAAATGCCCTGCTTACACAGTGCAAATAATGCAAGTATTTTTTGAAAATGGCAGTATGTTTTGCACATTTTAAGCATATGGTTGGATAACAGAGATGCCAATTACAGTGTGTGACGCAATCCATGGAGGATTTTCTTTTTTTAAATGGAAGTTTTCAATGTTGTTTCACACTGTACAGCATTGATCACTATTGGCTTTTATTTTTTTTCTGTGAAGTCCATAAGAAAACTTGTTTTGCGCACCACTACAAACTACATGGCATAATTAACATAACATTTTGGGTGGCATAATTCCTTTAAGGTCAGAATAGGGAGAGCATGCATACTGAGGGGACATGACAAAGGAAGAAAAATAACAGAACCATACTGCATGTACAACGTCTGAGGAAACTACTAAACACTATTTCTGTCATTTGTCAGAGAGGAAGGAATTTCAACTGTTTATTACTGTGTTACAATTACTGCTACAATTCATTAGACCTTTTTAACAATTGATGCTTTTTTTTTTTTTGTAGGTTTTCAACAAAATAAAGCCACAATGGGGGCTACTCTTTCAAAGTGGAGAGTGAGTATAAGATCAGCTTTATGCATTTATTTCCCTTGTACGTGTTGCTTGGTAAGAATCGGTTGTTATCAACTGTGCATCTGATTTTAATGGGAGAAATTTACTTGAGTTTATTAGTTCATAAACAAATATAGCTGATTATTAATCTCATTAATCTTTGCAAAGTTTTAATAAGTTTCATTCAGGCCCTTAATTTTTTCTTTGTAGTGAGCATGGCGGCGGACTATAGGAAAATGATCAAATAGATCTGATCCATGGATCCTGATTTCTCGTTAAAGGATGAGGTCATTTATTGTATTCCTTGTTCACAAGAAGAAAAAAAGTTTTATATATTGGATAACCTCATTTTTTAGCTAGCTTTTAAGACAGTATTACATTTGATTATTCTCCTCTGAAGTATATTCCTTAAGTACATGGCTGTGTTTGTTGTTGGAAAGTATAGTTTCTGCCATGAAAGTTTGTGTTTACTTTTCTCCTTATGATGATTTGTGAGTTCCTTTTTTGATTTGGCTATTTACATTGAAATTGAGCCTAATTATATACCTCATAATCTTCACATCCTAAAAAGTCACAGAATGTTGCCTGAGCTGTTGCCAATATAGTTTGTGTACCAAATGTTTTTTCACAGAGCTTATGTTTCCATCTTGACTTTACTGTTTGCTATTTATAGAAGGAAACTACAGTCCTTGAATGCTTTAGTTACTATAACCAAAGATGTGCTAAAATTAGTCTAAGGAATAATGGTGTTATGACCTTGACAATCCATTAATTTTATAATTGAAATATTAGTCTACAGTTCTGTGGTTATAGTTTTTGAATTATCAATTTGTTGTGTAAAATGTTAAGTCATTATTGCATATTTAAATCATATGCAGACAAGTTATAACTGCTTGTTGCAAATTCGTTGAAACAGAGTTGTTTTTTTTTTATTTTTTTGAGGTATTAGTAACTGGAAATATCCTAGAACATTACATTTTTTTTTTTAAATGATTAATGCATGCAGTACTATGAGTTGTTAAAGCTTGGTACTCTTCCATATTTATTTATTTTATTTTTTTTTGTTTCTCTTATTAGAGTAAACCTTCTACTGTGGATGTTTTAGAAGGCATTGACAAGGTAATTTTTTTCTACTTTAACTTTTCTGCCATTAATTTTTCTGTTTTTCCACGGATTTGCATTTGTGCCATGTCCATTGTCTTATCTGTGTGCCGTTGAAACTGTTGGGTATGCTTTTTTTGGCTTTTCAAAAGGGGGCAGGAAAGTAGCTAAGTGAGATTTGTCCCCAGCCAGCAAATCTTTCTTGGTATTGCATATGCTTTTGTGCACTGCCAGCAGTTTAATGTCATGGTGTATGTTCAAGTACACAAGAAACTGGATAGTTGGAGTGACAGTGACATGTGTCATCTGTAAAGGACAGTTAATTGAACATGTACTGTATTACATTTATGAAAAAACTAAACTTGGTTGTATTTTAGTAAGTATCTCTAAAATTTCTTAAATCATTTCTAGATTTCTAAGTTTTTTTGCTCTTGTACTAGGCTTCTTCTGGGGTGAGTGGTGTGTGTAAAGCAAAGCTGTTACTTATGCCTTAGAATGGTGTTTAAAAATGGGTTGAAGTTTCTTTTACAAGTTTTGTCATGTTTTTTTTTTAAGTTAGGCAAAGTTTGTTGTAATTACTTAGGTGTTTCGCCTTGTGGCAATTGCAGTTTTTTTTCTGAAAGTACACAATTGAAACTTGACCTTTTTGTATGTTTTTAAAATCGTGTGTCTGTGTTTTAAAATTGGCTTTTTTTTTTTTTTTAAATTTTGGGCATTCTGTATTGCTTGCTGCCTACGAAATTTAGAAGATCATTTATGAAAATATTTTGCCTCCCTGTATTTTGTATTTTTAGTTGACTTGCATAGGGACCCACACCATAATTAGGTATGTTCCAATCAGGTGTTTTTTTTTTTAACAGTTTATTGATTTTTTTTATTAAAATCAAATAACATGCCATAAAAGTAAGTCAAGTTTAACAAAACTAGGTTCAAAACAAATCAAACCCCCACCTATGAGAGAGAAAGCTAGGCCAGCAGAGTAAAACTTTAATAGTAAAAGTATGTAAATAGATAAATAAATAGAATAAAAAAGAGGAAAGAGAATCCACTTCATCAATTTAAATGCTTGTTTTAAAATGTTATTGATCCTGTCAGGTTTTGAAAGTTTTATACAGATCCTCTAAGTGAGAATTTGATGTTTTCCAATTTTCAAATAATCTATAACATCACCACTGACTTTAAAGAGGTGGGTTATGATTTTTCAGTTGAGCAAGACAAGCCTACATGCCAATCGTGAAGTAAAGACAATTAGTTTGTTTGGTGTACTTCCAGATGCTTAAAGTGGAGGACAAACACAGCTGTTAGTGGATTAGGAGGGGTTGTGACACCAAGGCTGTACAGTATGAAAATCATTTAAAGTTTTTGGTCCAAAATGATGTTAATTTGGACATGTGCCCCAATGAGGCTGGAGATTGATTGCAACAGGTTGGATCTTTTTTATAAATACCTTTATGCAGAAACAGTTTTTTAAAAAGTTTTTAATCTCATGCATAGAAGCTTTTTGTTCTATATTAAAGTATAGACCGTAGGTGATAACTGTTCATTTTTTTTTTTTTTTCAAAATTAAATTCTGTAGGTTACTGTTCAGTGACCACAAAAGTACTAAAATTTCTTTACTTTAAAATATGTACAAAAATGTTTATCCATAATACAAGTGGCATAAAAGGAAATGCTATTCATGATTACAATCTGTGATATTAATTTTTTTCTGTAATGTATCTGAAGCAATGCTTAATTTTAAAGTAGTTTTCTCCTACAAGAAAAATATGTATACTCGCACAATAAATTGATATTGGCATTTAAACATTTCCTAAATGTAAATATACCTGCACTTTATAGGTTTTAATAATTAATTATAGTACAGCTTTTTTGCTGTTAAAACATACATTTACTATATTTATACAGATGTTTTTTCAGTTTCAGCTAGAATTCTTGAGGTGTAATTATAAATATTGATTAAATTTTATGTAGTACTTGTTTCTTACCAAAATATAAATTGTATGACATGCACAAATAAATGATACAGTACAAATCTTTTAAAAAGCCTCAAGTATATCCAGTGTTCATAAGTTGTGTATCTAGAAGGCACAAGGCTAACATGCTTAACAGGATTATTTACTTAGCAATTTCAAATTCTTTATTTCCAGTTAAAAATGCAAGTTGCTGCACTTCACACAAGCTTACTGTCCAATCTCAAGCAGCATCAGTCTTAAAAAGGACAAAATAAAGTTCTGAGTTCATTAAAGTAGCTTTTCTTGTCCTTTATCTAATTGCACAGGATGACTTCTCCTATTCCCTTTCTCAGTTTTTAGCTCCACCTCCTATAACATAAAGGATAATATCCTGTCTCCCTTTCTGGTAAAACAAGCTTTGACTTGATGCTCTTTGTTTACAGTACAGGAAGTTTGCTGCAATAAAGAACACATGCCGGTTTAACTATCATAATGCCTCACATAAAGGAGCACTGCAATTAAATTACTGTAAAGCTTTGAAAAGAGCATTCCTAATACTTGTCTATATTTTAATACCTCTCTGTGTTTTGAATTGGAGCAGTGCTAAAACACATGAGTTTCTCGCTGCATTTCAGTAGTGATTTTTCCACAGCCTTTTTTATGTATGAGAATTGAATGTACAAAGGATTTTCCTAATAGTCAGTAGAACTTAAATTCTTTTCCCATCACTCATATATAATAAAAGGAGTGAAAACTTTAATCAGTGAGACCTTTTAAAATGTTAAATATACTTGGGGAATTTTCACTAACCCCATGTTCCTTCATTTTTTGACACCCTGGTGGGAAGTGCAGAAGAGATTAAATAAAACATTTCTATATAAATGGTTGGTCAAGGGCACAGATAACAACATGTGTTTTAACTTATTTTAAAAAGGGCAGCAGTCTACTACAACAATACCTCTGGATCTGCAAGTGTTGAAAATTAATGCTCTTCTGCCTTCCTGTAAAATAACTATTCATCACCTGAACTCTTAGTTAATTCTGCTATACAGTTTCTTTCTTTAAAAAGCCATAGTCAGTGCTTGCATAATGAGCCCCATCCATTGCACAAGGAATGTCTGCCTGTAGTACTTTTCTTAAACAAGTGCTCACACTTTAGGGACCATCTAAAACTTATTAGTGTATTTTCCACATTACATCAATAGGAATGCAGGTTAAGTTGTTTTTGGCTGTTGAGGTATTTGACTTGGATGATCAAATATTTATGACTATACTTAAATCAACAATGTGTCTTTTGTGAATGTAAGATATTATTTTTGTCCTTTAGGAAATTAACAACCTTGAAGAATTTAGAGAAAAAAACCAAAGACTATTAAAGCTATGGCTTGGAAGACTACTTCTTTATTCATCTCTCCTTTACCTTCTAACCTGCATAGTGGTTTATTTGTGGTATTTTCCTGAGCAGTGGACAGGACGCCTAATCATGGCTCTGCCTTTTTTTGCATTTCCTGTGTTGTAAGTAGATTTGAATTTAATTTCTGTAAATGGTGCTCTGTTTCAGTTGAGCAATTTTATTTTAGGCACTATTGTATGAGTAAACCAGTAGAGAATGTGTTCTTATAAACTTAATAGTGTAGACCAGGGGTCCTCAGTCACGGTCCTGGAGGGTCGCAGTGGCTGCAGGTTTTTGCTCCAACCCAGTTGCTTAATAAGAAGCACTTATTGCTCAAGTGATACTTCTGCTTCACTTTAGTTTTCTCGCTCGTTAAGATTTTGAATCCTTATTGCTTATTTTAGTCTTAAACAGTAGTTGTATTCTTGGTTTTTAATTGCTCCTAATTTGTCATTTGCATGTTATTGCTAAAGAGACCAGCATTTCTCCATGTAGCTTGTTACTATTTACACCAGTGTGTATTTATCATGCACTTTTGGGTTTAATTAAATACTTGGAAGGAAAGTGAAGGACTGAGAATTACTCATCCATTTTAGCCTTCAAATCATTTTGGATGATATCCTTAGAAAGGGGAAGAAAATCTAAGATACGAGAATGACCTGACATAGCAGAGTTAAAGAAACTAACAAGTTATGAAATAAAATTATTGGCTAGAATTGCAATCTAATTAAGCAACCTTTTTAGATCAAAAACCTGCAGCCACTGTGGCCCTCCAGGACTGTGATTGACGACCTCTGGTGTAGACGTTACGTGCTTATAATACCATATTAACACTGAACAAAAATATAATAAATTGACTTTGCATATATACTGTGTTTTATTTCTAAGATACTTTTAAAGGGAGAAAAGAAGTTCTGTTTTTCAGGCTGAAATTATTTCTTCACAAACATGTTATATTTGCCTTTGCCATGTTGAATTGTTCATAAGTTATTTTTTCTATACATTTTAAAAAAAAAATATCTTGCCTGCCTTTGTTTTTTAATGGTGGCTATAGGTCACCAAACATGACCAGAAAATAAAAGCTTTAAAACTTACAAAATCTGCAGGGTGTAGGTTCCTCTCGAAAGGCCAACTCCCATTAAACGTTTTCTGCCATGTGCTTGGTATCTATCGTGTTGATTTGCTTCCTTATTTATGTGAGAACTCCTCCAACAAAGGCTACTGCTGTTGCACTAGCAAAAAAAAAAAAAAAGGCGTCCTTCTCTCCAGAACAAATTGTACTAGGAATATGCGATAAAATGATAATTTCGGAATCGGTTCTGTTATCCCAAATATACATCAGAAACATGAAAGACAAGTTCTTATATTCAAATGTTTAACACTTCATAGTAGATGTATTGGTAACTCATTTTTCAAGTGATGTACCATTTTTTCCCGAAGGCCTTCATTTATAAAATGCGAGTGTGGGCAAGCTATTTTCTAAAATGATAGAACAATAAAATTTCATGTGGCAATTGCATATATTTGTGAAGAAATAAGTTCAACTTGAAAAATACTGAACTTATCCTTTTGTAAAATTAAACTATAATAATCTTATATATGTATTTCTCTTCTGGGTCGTCCTGCTTCCACTTCAAAACCGGTCCCGTCCACACGCCATTTCTCGATTCCTATTCGTCCTCTTCCAAACCCTTGCCCACACTGCCCGCGGCTCCTCTTCAAAACCGGTCCCGCCCACATGCAGCCGACACGGCATTTCTCGATTCCTATTCGTTCTCTTCCATGTCATGCACTATACTGGCCTGCTGAGCGTAATACATCCAACAAGTACTCGAGGTGCTGCCACAATGGTAAAGTAGCTTTACCACCTTTGCGGGAGCTACAACAGCGTCTTACACAGCAAACATCAGAAGCTAAAAATTATCGTGAACACATTTGAGAATACAACTCTTCTCTAGCATTCTAGCATTTGCTTCCATGGGTGCACAGATAACTCCATCTCTTGGCCACGGAACCTACTGTTTTAAACACACGGGCAAATTTATCACCAAATCTCTGTACTATACGCAAGCACTTCTACCTCTCCAGGATATGGACGGTTGTATGTTTTTGACACAGCACAAGCTACTGAAGTATGCTTGCAAAATAAAGCAAACTCTGTATGCAGTGAAAATTTACTTCTCCAGCTTGATTCCATGCTCGGAACCATCAACCCCTTCGCTAAATCATACAAACACATGCACAAAATCGCTCCGTTCAATCCAACAGCACTGTACGAATGGTTTTCATGGAATCCCTAGGCAGGATTTATGACGATACAATGCCCCGATGTGTCACACCGATGTTGCAGCGATTTTCGTCAGAGAAGATGGCGAACCGCTTGCCGAAAGGGACATTTGCATCTATCCCATAGGCAACTCAAGGCTTACTCAATGCCAGTTTTACATGTTCAGATTAGTAATGATGAATACATTTAGTATTTTGTACTCCAGTGGCAAATTATTCCAACAGTACGTCATAGATCTGTATGTTAAAACGGAGGGTGCGCTTCTCAACTATATTGGATTAAATCAACAAGATCCGCGCTTGGAACAATACAAAGGACTATCAGATGCACTGCAAGCAAACGCTGAAAATAACGTACGTGTAGGCAAAATGATCATATTACCGTCAGCATTTCCGGGAAGTCCAAGATGCATACAAGAAAACTATCCGGATGCCATGGTACGTAAATTCGGAAAGCCCGATTTATTTATCATTTTCACATGTAATCCTGCTTGGCTGGAAATTCTACATGCACACTGCGTCTTTCAAGAAGTATGTATTTCTTCTTGATTTCTGAATTCCTTTCTTACCGTTTTCCGTTCCTATTCTTACACCGGGCGTTGGCTAGTGTTGATTTAAATCTGATGTGTAGTTTTACAGGAAGAATACCTTTTTCTGTGTTTTTTTTTTTTTTTT
The DNA here is from genome assembly GCF_900747795.2 of Erpetoichthys calabaricus. Lineage (NCBI taxonomy): Eukaryota > Metazoa > Chordata > Cladistia > Polypteriformes > Polypteridae > Erpetoichthys > Erpetoichthys calabaricus. The sequence continues at coordinate 13,285,941 of NC_041401.2, forward strand.
TTTTTTTTGAATAGGATTATATAAACCATTCAGTACTTTCTTAAACCTATATGAAATGTCTTGAATATTGTGTATGATTTGTAGTAATGGACAAGAATAATAGTCTTATGTGATGTAGATAAAATCATTTTACATTTGTTTTGCATAGAGCCTAAGTACAGGATGAAAGCAGTTCTTTTCCTAGTATAATTTATAGCGTATGTACAACTGCCTTTCTTAAAAAGGTGATTCAAGAACAGTTTTGATGAGAACAGGCAATTCAGGACCGAGTATGTGTTTTATATTTGAGGTTTTCATTTGGGATCTAACTTAAATGCCAGCACATCCTTGTTTCCATACTGCCCAATGTGCCATAAATAGTGCAAAGTAATAAACATGTGATACATCCTATAATCTAATAGTCTGAGACAAAGCAAGAAAATAAAGGCTTAGGCAACGGTTTTATTGGCTAAGTGTGATTTTTCTCTGTTTTGTTTATTCTATTTTAACAGAGTATGGTTTGTTAGAAAAGTGATGATCTGGCTCTTCTCCAAAAGGACAGAGAGGAACAGTAAGATTTGATTTTATTGAGTTTTATTAACTATTTTTTATTTTTGTACAATGATTTGTAGTATACACCTGTAGCTTTGGCTGTTTTGGTGACTTAACACAATTTATTTCTAAAACCAAATTTAAGTTAATGGGTTTTTACTGTTTATTTTTTTTAATTCTGAAACTGTACAAAATTTAAATCTTGCATATTGATATCTTTTAAGCTGTTGCAAAACCTGTAATGACTCCGTTCCCAAACATAAACCCTGCATATACATTGTGATCACATTAACCTCTGAATAACCAAAACGTGCACTTTTTCCTTATGGGCCGGTGCTCCATCATGCTGGAAAAACCATTGTTCCTCACAAAACTGTTATTGGATGGTTGGGAGAAGTTGCTGTTGTGGAATGTTTTGGTCTCTTTCTTTATTCATGGCTGTGTTCTTAGGCAAAAATGTTAGTGAGGCCACTCCCTTGGCTGAGAAGCAACCCTACACATGAATGTTCTCCGGATGCTTTACTGTTAGCATAACACAGGATTCATGGTAGCGCTTGCCTTTTCTCCTCCTAACAATTTTTTTTCCGGATGCCCCAAACAATCTGAAAGGGGATTCATCAGAGAAAATGACTTCACCCCAGTCCTCAGCAGTCCCAATCCTTGTACCTTTTGCAGAATATCAGTCTGTCCTTGATGTTTTCCTTTGCTTCTTTGCTGCTGTTCTTGACACCAGGTCATCCTCAAATTCTTTGCCTCACTGTGCTTGCTGATGTACTCACACCTGCCTGCTGCCATTCCTTAGCAAGCTCTGCACTGGTGATGCCCTGAACCTGCAGCTGAATCAACTTCAGGTGATGGTCGTGGTGCATGCTGGACTTTCTTGGGCACCCTAAAGCCTTCTTCACAACAACAGTGGAAGTGGATTTTTTTGGGATTAAGTTCATTTTCATGGCAGAGGGACATAACATTCTGAAGTACAGTGGAACCTTGGTTCACGACCATAATTCGTTCCAAAACTCTGGTCGTAAACCGATTTGGTCGTGAACCGAAGCAATTTTCCCCCCATAGGATTGATTGTATGTAAATACAATTAATCTGTTCCAGACCATACGAACTGTATGTAAATATATATATGTTTAAGTTTTTAAGCACAAATATAGTTAAACCATAGAATGCACAGCGTAATAGTAAATTAAATGTAAAAACATTGAATAACACTGAGAAAACCTTGAATAACAGACTAAACTAACATTGCAAGAGTTCGTGCTATACTGTAGCCTTATAACCCGATCGCTGTAAAGTGTTTTTTTTTTTTTTTGAGTTTTAAGCACAGGGGAAAAAATGAACATTTGAAAAATCTGTAATTTAATAAACCACCAAGAAAAGTAACATTGCAACAAATCACGCTACGAACTACTCACTGTAAACTTTTTTTAAATGAGTTTTAAGCACGAGGGGAAAAAAAGGAACATTTTGAACAAATCCGAACTTTATTAAAAAGCCAACCATAAGCAACCAAGAAAGTAACATTGCAGGAGTTCACGCTAATAGCTTTACAACCCGATCGCTGTGTAAACTTTTTTTTTTTTTAATGAGTTTTAAGCACAGTGAAAAAATGAACATTTTAAAAAAGAGAAAAGAAACATTGCAACAATTCATGCTATGAACCGAAAAATGAACATTTGAAAAATATATAATACAAAAACTAACCATAAACCACCAAGAAAACTAACCTTGCATGAGTCGAGTTCTGGCATGAAGTGAGGAGGAACTGGGTGGAGAACAATCTGGTCTCGTCGCAGTTGAAGACTTGTAGCGGGATGTAACCATCGTCCTCCACTAATTTTGTGAAATTTTTCACGAATTCTTTCGTAGCTTCAGCGTCTGAACTAGCAGCCTCTCCATGCTTTACCACACTGTGAATGCCACTTCTCTTGCGAAACTTTTCAAACCATCCTCTGGCTTTAAATTCCTCACTTTTGCCACTCGTAGAAGGATGGTTTTGCAGCAAATCGCCATGAATCTTCCTGGCTTTCTCGCATAACATCGCCTCGCTTACGCTATCCCCTGCAAGTTGCTTCTCGTTCCGCCACACTAGCAACAGTTTTTCCACCTCTTCCAGTACTTGAGGTCTCTGCCTGGTTAACGCTGTAACTCCTTTTGCAACATCAGCTGCTTTAATAGATTCTTTCTGCTTTAGAATAGTCGAAATCGTAGATTTTGACTTCTTGTACTCGGCGGCAAGATAAGTAACATGAACGCCATGCTCATACTTTTCAATAATTTTTCTTTACTTCAATTTCAATTTTCTGCAAAACTTTCTTCTCGCCACTCTTCACTTGCTTAGAAGCCATGGTTAACTGCAAAAGCACACAAAATACTTTAGAGCACAAAGAGTTCACGGGTAAAGCACGCACATCTGACTGAGAACAAAGAACAGGGAGAGACTGAACACGTCCTTAAATATAGTAATCGGCGCGTACGAACCGGAAGGGAAATGAAATGGAGCACAGAGTTCACAGCGAAAGCACGCACAAACGTGCAAGCACACACGTCTGACCGAGAACAATGCAACACGTGCGGAAATCATCGGCGCGCACATACCGAAAGGGAAACTGGATTGTTCGTATACAGAGTGTGTGGTCGTGAACCGAAGCAAAAGTTTGGCAAACTTTTTGGTCGTAAACCGATTTGTACGTGTACAGAGACGTTTGTGAACCGAGGTTCCACTGTATATGCAAATTACCATCATAAAAACTGAGGTAGCAAACTTTGAAAATTAATATGTCATTCTCAACTTTTGGCCATGACTGTAGAGCATATCTTACCTTCTTGACCTGCTCCCTACTCTCGCTACAGATCACCATGTCATCCACAGGCATCATAGTTCACGGGGACATCTGTCTAATCTCGTCTATCAACCTGTCCACCATTGCAAATAAGAGCTCAGAGATGGTCCCTAATGTAATCCCACCTCTACCCTGAATGCATCGGTCACTCTTACTGCAGACCTTGCCCCGTCATGCTTTCCTCATACATATCCTGTACAACTCTTACTTACTTCTCTGCAATTCCTGACTTCCTCATACAATACCACAACTCCTCTCTATGCAATGCAACTCCTTCTATACTTCGCAATCAACACCCTCACAGCGAACATCGCATCTGTGGTGGTCTTTCCCAGTAAGAATCCATACTGCTGTTTGTTAATCATCACCTCCCTTCTTAACATAGATTCCACTACTCTTTCCCATAACTTCATGCTGTGGCTCATCAATTTATCCATCTGTAGTTACTACAGTTCTGCACATCCGTTTTATTGTTAAAAATCAATACACTTCTCCACACCTCAGGCATCCTCTCACTTACCAAGATTGTATTAAACAATCTGGTTTAAAAACTTCTCTTCCATCTCCCCTTTCTGGACCAACAGCCTTCACATTCTTCATCCTCTTCATAGATGTCCTTACTTCTCCATTCTAATACTTCTTGATACACTATCTTCACGTCATCCAACCTTCTCTCTCTCCATTCATCAGCCTCTCAAAGTACTCTTTCCATCTGCTTAACACACTCTCTTCTCTTGTGAGTACAGTTCCTCCTTCATCCTTTATCACCCTAACCTGTAGCACATCTTTCCCACCTTGGTCTCCCTCTGTCTAGCCAATCGGTACAGGTCCTTTTCTCCTTCCTTTAGTGTCTAACCTCTCATACAACTTATCATACACTTTTTCTTTAGCCTTCGCCACCTCTCTTTGCCTTACACCTTATGTCCTTGTACTACTGTCTACTTCATCTCTCTGACTATCCCACTTCTGTATACAGTAAAACCTTGGATTGCAAGTAACTTAATCTGCGAGTGTTTTGCAAGATGAGCTAAAATTTTTTAATTTTAACTTGACAAACGAGCAAGGTCTTGCAGTACGAGTAGTAAGTATACGCTTTGTCTGCCGAGCGTCACGTGATCACAACTGAGCTGATGGTCCTTCTCTCTCGCTGTGGGATTGTGGGTAGTTGTCTCCCATGCTCGGACTGAGTCAGTGTGCCTCACTCATATAGTCAACACCTGCACAAGTGTATACTGTTTACTATATCATTGTGACCACGTATGTGCTGTAATGTGCGAGTCCCTGTCTTGCACCCCAAAACACGAAGCCGAGTCTCAGTACTTTAGCAAAACCAGCTTTTATTCAGCTTGAAAGAAGGACAGCACGGTTATTTAATTGTAGTGGGATCTGCTACTCTCCTATACACAGACACAGCAATCCGGCAGGGTCGGTGCCAGGTTAGTGGCCAAGTAATACTGTGCCCTTGCATTTATAATGTTCTATGCATCACCCATCGATGGCAGGCACTTCTAGCATGACCGCGATCTTTTCGGATTCACTTTTGTGGCGAACTGCTACAGCGGTGGGATCCTGCGGTTGCTTCGGGATGCTCTTCCGCGTGTCGTCCCATTGGGGGGGGGGAATCCCAAAAGAGTTTAGAAACCTTACAGTACATAAAGCATTTTTTTATATTTTGTATCCAACTGTAGTGACTCTTCAAGCAAAAGCAACTGTCATTGGGTAGGTTCCTTATTAAAGTCGCAAAAAAAGATTCCAGTGAACCAACAGATAGCAGAGATTCTGTTACTTATAGTGAAAGTTGTCCTACACAATAACCCTCCTCATCTCTCTCGTCTCCCTCACACCAGCCATGATTCTTTTCGAAAGTAAAGTGCAGATTAATTTGTTTTATGTATTTTTACTTTATATTTTGTATTAATCATTTTTATATGAATATTTTTGGGATGTAGAACGAATCCTCTGTGTTTCCATTATTTCTTATGGGGAAATTCGCTTTGATATGAGTGCTTTGGATTACAAGCATGTTTACTGCCCCATTCCACCACTAGGTTTCTTTTGTATTCATTCCTTGCTCCAGATGTCACACCAAGCACCCTTCTAGCTGTCCCCCTTACCACGTCTGCTGTAGTTGCCCTGCTAAGTACTCTTTTCCCTGCCACCACTTTGTAGTTTCCAATCTCCTTCAGATTGATCCTCCTCCATAGGAAATAATCTTCCTGTGTGCATCTTCCCTCACTCTTGTACTTCAGCTTGTGTTCCTCCTTCTTAAAATAGATATTCACCACAGCCATGTCCATTTTTTTTCGGAAAATTCATTATCGTCTGACCACCTTCTGGACACCATACCTACCCAACACCACCTCATCCCCTCTGTTTTGTTCACTCGCATGCCCATTGAAATCCACTCCAATAACCACTGTCTCTACCTTGGGTACTCTCTACCATTTCATCCAGCTCGCACCAGAAGTCTCCTTTCTCATCCATCACACGCCCAACTTGCAGGCCACGTGCACCTTCATCATCACCTTCAGTATCCAGCTCTGTCCGACACTCTCTTTTCACCTTCAAAACACTTTAGACATACTGTTCCTTCAGGATACCCCCAGCTCCATTTCTCCTCCCGTCCACATCAGGATATAATAATTTGAATCCACCTCCAATCCACCTGGCCTTACTCCCCTTCCATCTGGTCTCTTGCATGCACAATATATCAAGATTCCTTCTCTTCATCATATGGAATGTATTAATACTTTTGTGAATGATGTTGGAACAGATCTCTACCTCTTACTGAGACTGTATAGAGAACTGTGCTGCTTGAACCCTTAAACGTTGCACCATCTTGTGAAGAGTTGGTGAAAAAATTGTGAATATGATAAATGGTACTGTAAATAGACACTTTTTTTTTTTTTCTACTGGTTATGGATTCCGTGAGCTCCTTTGTCATCAATTGAGGGCATGAACCTATAGTGACATTGTACATAGCCAAAATATGTGGTGAAATGATGTGTGCACAACACAGGCATCTCTTGTATGTGAAAGTGGGCTTGGACACAGGTTCATTATTGTGTGTGCACACACAATTTAGCAAGTTGCAGTTCACTGCACTCATCCAGGGATGCAATATTTTTTCTAATAACTGTACTGTTCATTGCCAGGATTGTTTTTAAATCAAAATATTTTGGTACTGGCAAAGGACAAACTTCTTGTACTGGAGTAGTTCTCATGATGTACTAAAACGGCTGTTGTTCCAAGCACTGATTCTCACATCCGCAACTTCTAACATCTATACCTCTTGCACTGATACTGATTCAGAAAGAGTTTTAGATTACAGAAGGTAGGTAATACACGGTGGTGGATCTTGCATTGCTGTCGTCAGCAGCCCTCTAGTGTAACTGAGAAAAGAAAGCGGCCAAACTCCTAGTGCTTGACTTTGTGGTCAAATCGTGTCTGTCCGTGCTATGTCTGTACAGAGTGAGTGAGTGTTTTCAACTGTAGGGGATATTGTCATAGCGGAGAAGTCCCAGCTTTGTGCAGAGAGTGGACATGCTATTTTTTCTTAAATTAATAAGTCTTCATTTATCCAGTCAAGACCCAAACCTAATAGGTCAGTAAGGCATTCAAGCGGGAAATAGGACAGCCATTGTTTACATTTTTTTTTTTTCCCCCCCATAGATAATCCCACCCATGCAACCCAACCCAAAACCCTATTTATTTATTTTTTAAAATTTCATTCTCAACCTTGTGATAGTAATCCCAATCTGGAAATGATGCATTTGTGTCTTTTTTTTTTTTTTTTTTTTTCTTTTTTCAAAACAGCCAAGTTAAATTAGCCTTCTTAATTTTTTTAAGCAAAATTATATAGTAGATTGGCAAATTTAATAATCAGAAATGGTGAGTGAGGAAATCAAGTTGTGTGTTACAATATGTCTCTCGTTTGGTAATATTGTTTTTCCTTGTTAATTCCAACCATGATAAACAGACTTATGAAATACCTATAGTGAGAATCAAAAATCAAGCTGCATAATGTATTGTAAGATTTCTTTATGAATATCGTGCTACTTTTAATTTATTTTTATTTTAGTGTAGTAGCATGATTATGTAGATCGTCTGAGTGAATTTCAACCAGTGTAGTGTCTAAATAGTGTAGCGCACCTGGGTGTAAACCTAAAAGCAACAAGTTCTGCATTCGCTATGCTGCAGAGCACATGTCTACTGGCTCCTGTACTCCTTCTGCCAGGCTGCGTGGTCATCAGTGAGCCTCAGAGGACTGGTAGATAGTGGGCACATGAGTTGTACCTGAGGCAGAGCAGGGCTGGAGATGGGACGAAGAAACTGGGAGAAGCCAACAAGGTACTCACTAAGTGCTGTGCCTGTGAATGCTGATCTCGGAATTGTGTGTGTTTCTTTTTTTTAATATATATATATATATATATATATATATATATATATATATATATATATATATATATAATGTCTTTAATACTCCCGCCACTTCGGACAACTGAGTACATGTATGATCTATTGAAGAATTTAGGAGTCATAGTGGTCAGAAGCCATTAAGAAGGCAAATAGAATGTTAGGTTATATAGCATGATGTTTGGAGTACAAGTCCAAGCAGGTTATGCTCAAAACTTTATGATGCACTGGTGAGGCCTCATCTGGACTACTGTGTGCAGTTTTGGTCTCCAGGCTATGGAAAGGACATAGCAGTGCTAGAAAAGTTCCAGAGAAGAGTGATTAGGCTCAGTCTAGGGCTTCAGGGGATGAGTTATGAGGAAAAATTGTGTTTAAAAAATTTGAAGGGAATTAGTACAGTGGATTGAGATTATTTTAAAATGAGTTCATCAAGAACACAGGGACACGATTGGAAACTTAAGGGTAAGTTTTGCACAAATATATGCAAGTTTCTTTATTACACAGAGAACCATAGACACTTGGAATAAGCTAACAAGGAGTGTGGTAGACAGTAAGACTTTAGGGGCTTTTCAAAACTAGACTTGTTTTTTTCTTTTTTGAAGAATTACATGGGTAGGACTGGAGTGCTTTGTTGGGCTTAATGGTCTGTTCTCCTAGATTGTGCTAATGTTCTATAATGTGTTTGGTTAGTAAAATAGTGGTGTGCCTTGGGATGTTTTTGCTTGCAGAATTGTGCCAACCGCAGAATAAATTTGGGGAAAGGCTAGTCAAAATGAAACCTTCACTGATGATGGGTGTTTTTGCATCGATTTCTGTTTTCAATGTGAAATGTTTTTATTTGTAGTGTTAACTTAGATTTGTGTAATGTGTCTTTTTACACTGCAGTACAGAGATTCATGTTTTCTTGTACTGTATTTTAGTTGTTAAAGCTGTGTTTTCTGTAAACATATTAACACATTTGGGCAGCTGGTTTAGGGCCTTTATTAATAGCAAAAAATGTAAATCGCCAACAACTCTCAAATAATGAGTATATAACGCCACTACAAAAATATGTATTCATGTATTCAAATTTTAATTGTTCTTGACTTTCTAAATTTGTTTTGCAGATGAAAAACTAGAAGATTTAAAGTCTCAAAAGAAGAAAATAGTAAGTTTTCTTTTGAATCTGCATTTAATTATTGTGAGAAAAATAACAAATATTTAAAGGGAAAATGTGGATTGATAATCAGTGCCCCACCCCTCTTTAAAATAATTAAAGGTGTGCTGAACATGTTTTCTGGAATATTGTTTACCTGCCAACTTTAAACTTTCATTTTAGCAATATTTTTCCAAAAATGTGTTATCAACCAGTAATCTTAACGTGTACATTGTGCTCTTGTTACTGTTTATTATAATGGGATAAAATGGAGAGGGGCAGGTAAGGTTGAGTTGGGGTGTTGAGGTTTGGGACTCGGGAGAAAGGGAATTGAACTGAGTGAGTGCTTGAGAAAGATGAGACCAAGGATAGCTAAAGAGCTAAGCGGGCTTCCAGTACATTGGGGGGGGGGGAGAGAGAGAGAGAGTGAGTGAGTGAGTGAGTGTGAACCAAGTAGGAGATGTCTGGATTTGCTGAATAACTAAGGGGCAGAAGGTAGCTGGTGTAGATCTCTCCACGTTATATATGTTTTTCCGAAAATATTAGTGTAATTGCATGCTGCAACACTCATTTATATATTTTATGTGATACAGATGATTTTCAGTATTGTTTTTTATATATATATATATATATATATATATATATATATATATATATATATATATATATATATATAATATAATTTGTCTTGCGAGTTATCAAAGTTTGTTTTTGCAAGCCACAAAAATATTCCCACTTAATTGTTCACAGCCGACTTGTGAATAACCTGAGACCGTTAATGTCAAGTTCGTGAATCAGGAGGGGGTGAATGTGCTGAACATGGCAAAGTTGGCTTTTGCATTTCACTTAAATATCACATCAAAAATGTATTGCTGAGCCCCACAGAGAGGCAGTAAAAATTACTACCAATCTGTGACATTTGATACATTTTAAAATAAAATGATTAATTCTGGCCACATGTATTAATTTTGCAGTCTGTGGTTTGGGGGTGTGGAAGAATGTTTAATTTTACAGAAGGTATTAAAATGTAGATAAATGGCTATATTTTAATATCTCAGTGACCTTTGGCAGTTTTCAGGTTTGTGATATTTTCGATCCTGGCGATGACTGGCTTGCACCTTATTTCAGACATTTTTAATGCTGTATTGGTTTCATTAGACTGAGTGGAAGAAATGGGATGGGGACTGGAGATTTGTGAATGTGCAATGATGAAAAAAGGGCGCACTGTACAATTTTAAAAGTAGAATGTGTGATCGGGATGTAGAAATTTGGATTGCATTTGTCAGTGTTGCTGCCGAGGAAATTAAGTTGTATCCTTCTGGCTGACTCGGCAACAATGATTCACTCGGTGCCAATATCTTTTTGATGAATCATTCTGAATGCTGGTGACTTAAAACAAGGAATAAAGTGTCTATTGGGCATGTTCCATTTTTGGACAGTACAAGCGGGACTTGCTGTATCCAGATAATGACTTTAAATATTAACCTAGTGCAGAATCCAATCAAGTTTGACCTTGTTTTACTGCCACCTACAAGCCTGTTATGGACAGAAGCAGCTGTTATCCAAGCCACAGGTTTTTGTTTGGTTTTGTTGGTTTTAAAATTTTTCTTTGCCAAAGGATGCTGGCCCAAGTCTTTATAGAGTTCTTTTGCTTCCTATTTTGCTATGATTGTGAGACTTGAGTGCTCTCCTGTGAACTGAAATGAAGTCCGCACTCCTTCGGTACTGTCTCTCTTCAGAGAATTCTTGGGTACCACTGGTTTGACTTTGTGTCAAATGAGCGGTTTCTCAGAGTCCCAAATGAGGCACATTACCTAGAATTTAAGGTGGTGTCAGTTATGGTACTACAGCTATATGGCGTGCTTCCCCGAAGGTGAGCCAACTCTCTAGGTCCTCCTTGTTAAGAACCCGAGTGGCTGGACCAGACAAAGGGTATGCCCACATGACATTGCTATGGCAGATGGAGTCCAGTTCCACCCTAAGGAAATGATCTGTGTCTGCCTGGAGGATTGCTAACCAGGATCCTGAGCTGTTTTGTCATGTGGTGTGTGTGGAAATGTGCTGTACCCCAGTGCTTACTCCCCAGCCTGACTTGACCTTTTCTTTTGAGAGCTTCTGTAAAATGTTTACCTTTCTTTCAGGGACCATCCATGTTACGTTTGTGTTTGATGTCTATGCAACTTGAAAGGAGATGTTAATATACAGTACTCTTTTTAACAGAATACGTTTTCTTACATTCTTCAGGTCATAGCACTGGAATTTTGCTAAGTTCCACATTAATTAACCACTGAGAGAGAATGTAACCCCTTCTGGTATACCACTACTTTGCTTATTTTTATTGTACCGCTGACTAAATTTTAAGTATACTGGTGCATGATTTGTGTGGTTAATTGTTGACCCCTCAGGGATGCCTGTGAATTCTGTAGCTTTTGGACAAATTTTGACAAACTGACTACAGTATTTTATAAAAACACAATCATTCATTTTGTGAGTGCTCATGCTTTTTTACCCATGCTTTCTCTTAACTGATAGACTAGTAAAACCATAATTTATTGGTGCACTATTAGTTTGAAAATAATCAAGTCAAATCACTTTTGTCACATCATCTAATATGAATGTACAAGTGAGTGAAAAACTTGTGTGCAATGCCTGCAGTAGTAGAGCAGTATTAACTCAATAGACTGCACATAATACATTTAAATATTAATTCACCAATCACATACAGTCTTAAAAATAAACTGTTAACGTAGTTAAATTCATACTCTACAATACATACTAACAATACAAAAAATGTGTTGTAACAGAATGCCTTAAATAACAGCATTGGTCATTAATTTTCCTGGTTTTCCTTACTCGCCGTCTAACATATGCCTTGTATGTTGGGAACTTCAACTCCAGTGATTTGTTGGGCACTACCCCCTGCAAGGCTTTTCGATTGATGACAGTGCAGTTCCCATACCAGACAGCGATGCGTCTTGTTAGGATGCTTTCAATGGTGCAGTAGTATAATGATCTGAGGGTCCGAGGGCCCTAGGGAGTTACTGTAGTTCTGCTTATATTGTGGTCACGTTTTAACTTCATACTTGAATGCAACAACATACATATTAATGTAGCAAAGGTCTTATTCTTATACACATTTGATTCAAGTTATGAAAAAAAAGCTTAATGTCACAGTTTGCTATAGACAGTACCTTTTTTTTTATATATATATATATATAATATATATATATATATATAATATTCTAGCTTCCAGAAAGCATCCAGGGCAAAGTAGCCGTAAGCTACAGAAGTATGGTTGTTGGCAACTTGGTCAGACAGATTCTTCTGTGCAGCTTCTCATAGCCTTGCTTTGCTTCACTGGTATAAATAGAGCCATGATGTACACAGTATTCTGCTTTCCTTTGGGTATTTTTGTTTGTGGAAATTGTTCTGTTTGAAGCGTAGAGTGCATATAAACCATAATGGGGCTGTGCATAGCAGCTTGCATTTGAAAAGAGATAATCTAATGTCGTATTGTACCAAAGGCAGTCTAGATGACAATAGTAGCTAACCAAACAAAAGCACAAATGTGCTGCTTCTCGATGTGATATGGTGGCAGTCTCAAAAATTCCAGTGGTACGTAGTGTTCTCTTGAATAAAAAAAAATATCCTACTTTAGTCATGAGAATTCCAACTGTCATTCATACATATTACTTCTCCTCTGAAAAGTAGGTTACTAGGTGGTGTGTGAGGTTTTTTTTTTTTTTTTTTTTTTTTGTGGGGGATACTTTTTTTTTTGTAATTTCAAAATTGTCTTGAATCTGCATTGATTGTTAAAAGGCAGCTGACAACTGAAAATATTCATACTTGGATACCTTGGTGGTTAAATGCACATTAACTGCTTTAGATACACTAAAATTACATCTTTTCTAACAGTCTAGCAGTGATATCTGTATGTATATAAGTAAGTGTGTGTGTGTTTGTGTTTTCATTTTTTAAATGTTTATTTTAACTGTAGAATATTGCAAATTTTGCCTCAGACCACCACTGTGAGGGGAGTGCTGAAGTAAATGAGATATAGGCCTGAAGTCATTATAGGAAGTTTCATAGCTCTTTTTGCCTCTATTGAGTTTTCACAGGTCTTTGCAGCAAGCTAATTGCTTGCTGCTAATAAATAATCTAAAATCAATGCAGACAGCGGTTAATTGGCACAGAGACTTTATTCTGTAAAGCACTCTGCTAACGACCTTCTTTAAATTAATAGCATTAAGTGGTATGAGGAAATAAATCTGAGAAATTGCCTGTCATTTACTGTCATGTCTAATAACTTCCAATAATTATGGCTGATGGATTTTTGCACATTCCATTATCGAAGTTAGTGCACATAATTATTCTCCTCATTATATGTAAACAATTAGCACTATTTGGCATTTCCTTGCAATGAAGCTGTTAAACAAAATTAACAGCCATTATGATTTGTAGATACTTTGCATGCTTGCAGATTCTTAATTTCCTGCTACAGCGTTTTTGTTGTTAGGCTGTTTCATTTTAAGAGAAATACTAAGTTAGTAGTGTACAACTTTATTTATGTGTAATTTAAAATCTTCATTTACATTGTTGAGTATGTTCATTGCTTATTTACAAACTAAATGCAAAGCAAGTAACTATTTATTTATTTTTTTAATTAGCTTGAAGAAGTGATGGAAAAGGAGACCTATAAAACAGCCAAGTTAATTTTAGAGAGATTTGATCCCGATTCAAAGAAAAAGAATGTAAGTATTCATGCATTTAATTTGTGAATTAACTTAAATTTACTGCCAACTTATAAAAATTGTTTTCTTATTTAGGAACTGGAACAAATCCCAGTAACGGGAGCAGCTTTAACTCCAAGGCCTGGCCAAGGTAGAATACTATAGTAAAAAAACACTTGGTTTAAAAAAACTAAATGGTCTAAAGAACAAGAACTTTAAACAGGTTTATTAAAGACTTTACCATATGTACCCCAACCCTACATTGTAGTTATTCATTGTTTTGTTTCCTAAATTTGTGTTCACATTTGCAGATTAGATTTTACGACTTCATGTATGTATGTGTGTAATATCTATGTATATATTAAGGCTGTAAGATTTCTAGAAAAGATCTTAATTGCAATTTTTATTTTCTAACTTTACTGTTCCTACACTTGAAGAATAAGATGAAATGATGAAATTGCTACATTTATTAAATCAGTACTGTTAGTGCTATTGTTACAGTAGACCCTCAATATACCTTGTATTAAGCAAAATCAACCGAATGTGAACCCACAAGACCTCTGAGTGCATATGGTGCAGCAGAACATTCAAATAAGTAAAACAAATTTCTTGCCAGGAAGTATGAGTAATGATCTTAAAAATGAAATTGGTAATTTGAAATTACTTTTCCATATTAGCTGCACATTAAATGAATTATTGAAAAATCACCCCCAAAAAACTTTTTCACTAAGGCTTACCAGCATACTGACTGTTTTGAAAATAGTGGTAAATGGCAATGGTGACCACTGTGCAACAAATAAGATTACAGATGTTTTGATATTTATGGGTGCTCAAGTTAAGTATAGTTGTGAATTTGTATTGAGTTTTATTCAGTATACTTATGGGATGGAAGACTTTGCTGTCCACTGCACCACAGTGCGTATTACATTTAATACGTTGGTATTGTTTTACAGAGTGTTATGTTTAGTGGTGTTGCATTTTTATTGGTGTTTTGAATTTTGGACAAAGGAAAGAGAAGTCAAGCAAAATTACCTTTTATTGGCTAAGTGAAAAGATTACAATAAGCATGGATTTTTAATCTTTTTGTTAGCCAATAAAAGGTGTCATTTTGCTTGACTTCTTATTACAGCCATAATGGCTAACATGGTACATCACCCTACTACTACAGACAGAGGAAAGGAAAAGGCAGTATCTTGTCAGTAGCAGCAGCAGCAGAGTGTTTGAGAGAGGACCTGTATTTTAATCGATCTGAGTAGTGAATATGATGTTAGAGCAAAACAGTTTGGTTCTGTAAGGGACCTGGTAATTGCTCAGTTTCTGTAGCTCACGCAATGTTAACTTTTTTGCCTTACTGCATAATCACTGTTTTCATCCTGGTTTGTAATTACTGTTTTTCATTGTTAATGGTTTTGTGTAAGTGAAGTGGTTATAGAGTATGTTATTCTATTATGGGCTGGATTGACATGACCAGGTTTTTTCTACAGTATATTTGTAAAGTAGTTTGTTGTGTTGCACGCAATTAATCACGGATACGTATTTTTGTTAAAATAAGTTTTGGCCTTAAGTTTATACAAATTTACATGTATCTACTGTAACAGACAAAATCCGACAATAGTGGGTTTTTGTCACATGTTGTTAGATGGTAATTTTTATGTAAAATCAGTTGTCTAGCTTTTTTTTATCTGTGTATAGCCGAGCAGAAACTAAACAATATTGCTTGTGTGAACTGAAGAAAATGAATTAAGCACTTTTTATGTTTGGCAGTGAGTTGGGCTTTATTTACAACAACAGTGCAAGCAGTTCAGTTTTTAAAAGCAGTTTGATCTGAGTGATTGGGTAGGGAAAAAATGAAAATGTTAAGTGGAAAAGCAGCTTATAGCATGTTGAGTCCTAATTCATGCTGTCTTTTCAGTCTGTGTCAAAACAGCTATTTGACTTGACAAAATTAAGCCATTCATAGAAGTACTAAAATACTAACTGTATTTTAAGTTTTCTAATTTGCTTCATTTCCTTTTCCTTTGACTTCTCAATATTGATGAGACACTTAATTTTAACATCACACACCTTCTACTCTGACATTTTGTTTTGCCCAGAACTTCGTCAACGTAATACTTCCCAGAGGAACCCTGCTGCCTCAACTCCTGTGCCAGCAAATCCCAGTCATGGAGTTGCACTGCCTGTTGTTCCTGGGACCCCTTCCGGGCAGATGACTACTTCTGCTCCAGGTGGGCCCCCAGAACGTCACCCTGCATCAATAGCTCAGCAAAACCTTATGAGGCAGGCAATGACACCTGGAACACCAATGCCTGGAATGGGTAAATTTAAATTATATTTCTGATGTATAGACTCAATACTTAAAAGGATCTCCCAAGAAATGTTAAAGTTCTTAAAGTGAATTTTTTTTAAATTTTACAATATAACTGTTTTAATGGGCACAAAGCTCTAAACAGTTGAACATAACCAGACCCTTCCTCTCAAGTGTTCCACAGCTTATAATAAAGTACATTTGGGTACGTTCATTTGTTAATTTATAAACTGGTTTACTGTGTGTGTCATGGTGTTGTCAGGAGTTTAGCATATTGATTTCTATGACTTCTGTTCATTCTGGGCGCTGTAACTGTTTGATTTTTAGTTTTACAAAAATCAGAATGGCAATATCCTATGACTTGAGGATTAGTTTGATTAATTTGTTTAAATTATGTGCACATTTTTATACAGTGTACAATTACACTTGAAAATCAGAATTTTTGGAATTTCTTGGTTTTTATTTAAAAATTGAAATGGCTATTTCCCAAAACAGCTGGCAAAGATAGTGTTTCATTTTTTTTCATTAGATCATTTATTTGAAGCAAAAACCAATTTAATACAAAGTGAGGTACCACTGTGCTTCCATATGTTGGTGAATTAATAACCAGCAGGTAGTTGAGACTTTGCCAAGCTCTCCAGAAATGACCAGTCGCCTTGTGATGATTGCTCTTTATGTTTAATTATATTAATTACTGCACACCATAACAGCATGAATACCCAGATACATGATTCTGGAGGGATGTCAGTCCATAAGTAATTATTAAAAACCTCTTATGAAATGTCCATTTATGATCTGGCAATTGATTAGCCTAAACTGTAATTTTGCTGTTGCAGGTAGAGGAATAGCATAAATAAAAATTAGGCTGTGTTTTTGTGATTTAATGTTATAAAATGAACAGAAGGATAGTTTTATGGAAATATTTTTTTAAATTCTACCTAGTAGAATTAGGTCTTTCACCTGAATGCAAAATAATAGATAAAGCAAGCTTTCCTTGAGTGGAGGCTTTCTTTAATTGATTTTCAGTTTTGCATAATAAGGTTTTACTTTTTTCTTGATTAGGCAGACATCCACCTGGACCTCCACTTGCAAGACCAATTCTCCCACGGGAAAGGGGAGCCATGGATAGAGTGATAGAGTTCTTAGTAGGAGATGGTCCTCAAAACAGGTACACAGTATCTAGCCCTGTTTGTGTAGGTGTAACTTGTTACAGTTCCTTGAGGTCTTTAGTTTGTGATCATATTTTTAGAATGACGACCAATTAGATTGCCATCTAAAATTGAAGCAAATTGAGAGTGTTAGTTTTTCAGGTTTGTGTTTGGTTGTTTACTGAACTTTCTTGGTAACACAAAATTGTACTTGGGCAGATCAAGTACTACCTCATAGTACTGGGTTCTAGTTTGTTTCATAGTTGGTGCAGAGTTAGCTTGTCTATTTCTTGCATTCCTTAATATATTGCGTGTATGTTGTCACAGGAAAGACACTTAATCGCGGTGATATCTTATTTTGTCCAAAAAATATTTGGGTATACATTAATTATGATTTCAACATTGAGAGTTTTGCCAAAAGTGTAGAGAATTGTACCTTTCGAATCTTTGTAGTTGGCCCTCACAGACAGCACTTAGTGGTTTGCCTGATTTTCATCAACTGCTTTTCATTTAATCATGTAATCCTTTGCTTTTTTTTTTTTTATTTTTTTATATATATATAAACTCTTGTCCTTAGGTATGCACTTATCTGTCAACAGTGTTTTTCTCATAATGGTATGGCCTTGAAAGAGGAATATGAGTACATTGGTAAGTCCTAATATGCATTTTTTTATAGATCTTATCAGTGTGTCTCTTATTTTTTTCCCCCCTGATTTATCATTTTAACTCTAAATGTTTTTGGAAAACAGAAACATAGGTTAGGATGTTTAAGTGTTCAAATATCTTCAAATGTAAAGTCAAAGGTCTGGGTGCTACATACATTTTTATACTGTATGTGCAGGAAATTTCATACAACACTCAATAGAACAGATTCTTTCAAAACTCCTTTTTACAGTTGATGCAAAAATGTAATATTGGTGACCTGAATCTGTATGCGTATTGTTTTATTTGTTGTGCCTCATTGTTTGAAGTATGGTATGACAAGTAAACAGCTGCCTAAATCTGGGGTTGGCTTACATATCTAAAATAAGCATTGCTCTCATTGGAAAGGCTGTTTAAAAATGGGATTTGTTAAGTTAACAAAAGGAACATCGGAAGAATGATCGTTATTTCTTCATTGTCTTGCTAACTGAGAAGACTACATAATAGCATAAAAAGCAGAAAATTTTGGGATTTCAGATTAAAAAGTGACTTTCAATGAATTGTATTATCTACCGCTGTAATAAGACAAGATATTGAAAGAGTTGAGCAGAAAAATGTGTTTAAGAAGCAGAAATCTTCCCATTTTACTAATGATAAATATTATTGAGTGTTTCTGGAGTACAGTGATGCCTCACTATATCGCGCTTCGCCTTTCGCGGCTTCACTCTATCGCGGATTTTATATGTAAGCATATTTAAATATATATCGCGGTTTTTTGCTGGTTCGCGGATTTCTGCGGACAATGGGTCTTTTAATTTCTGGTACATGTTTCCTCAGTTGGTTTGCCCAGTTGATTTCATACAAGGGACGCTATTGGCAGATGGCCGAGAAGCTACCCAACTTACTTTTCTCTGTCTCTCTTGTGCTGACTTTCTCTGATCCTGACGTAGGGGGTGTGAGCAGGGGGGCTGTTCGCACACCTAGATGATATGGACGCTCGTCTAAAAATGCTGAAAGATTATCTTCACGTTGGCTACCTTCTGTGCAGCTGCTTCGTGAAGCAACATGCTGCACGGTGCTTCGCATACTTAAAAGCACGAAGGGCACGTATTGATTTTTTTTATCTGTCTCTCTCTCTCTCTGCTCCTGACGGAGGGGGTGTGAGCTGCCACCTTCAACAGCTTTGTGCCGCGGTGCTTCGCATACTTAAAAGCCAAACAGCCCTATTGATTTGTTTGCTCCTTTGAAGAGGAAGATATGTTTGCATTCTTTTAATTGTGAGACAGAACTGTCATCTCTGTCTTGTCATGGAGCACAGTTTAAACTTTTGAAAAAGACAAATGTTTGTTTGCAGTGTTTGAATAACGTTCCTGTCTCTCTACAACCTCCTGTGTTTCTGCGCAAATCTGTGACCCAAGCATGACAATATAAAAATAACCATATAAACATATGGTTTCTACTTTGCGGATTTTCTTATTTCGCGGGTGGCTCTGGAACGCAACCCCCGCGATGGAGGAGGGATTACTGTAATGGCAAAAGTAGTGGAAGAACTAACAACCACTATTTTATAATACATTGTCCAATAAAACAAACATTCAAGTTACAAGGAAAAAGTGACAAGCTACAAGACGTAGTACCAGATTCAGTGTTTATTTTATAATTGGCTAAATGGAGTTTTTGCATGTGGCTTTTTTGTTTGTGCTTCAGATTTATTTTAACAGTAAGTTTTAAATACTTCAACCACTTTTTATGTAAATAGGTTGTAACCTTTATAGAATGTTGTAGATTTTTATATATTATTTAATATACATTTTTTTTTTTTTTGGAAGCTTTTAGATGTGCATACTGCTTCTTTCTAAATCCTGCACGGAAAATGCGTCCTCAAGCACCTCGTTTACCTGACTTCAGCTTTGAAAAAAAAACCGTGGACAGATTCTCAGGCTTCAGCTGCATCTCCATCGGATTGCTTGACTGAGAATCTGCAGTCTACAGGTTTGTAATATCTGATCTTGCAAAAATGTTTTCAATTTACTGTTCATATATATGCACATTTTGTGGATAATTTAGGATTTAAACTACTTTATGCAAAAAAAAATGTAATGTTGACTTTATTAAGTTATTTAAAAATTGACTTTTTTTTTTTAATTTAAATTGGTATCTCGAGTATTTTGCACCATTCACGAGATTGTAGATCCAGTTATAATTTTCTGTAAATTTTTTTTGTCATTGTGTAAGGTAATGTTGGGTGGTTTTGTTAGAGGTCTATGTGGACCATTTAAATAGGGGATTTTTTTCTGTTCGTTTAGAATATTCTGTAGTTTAACCAGTTATGTATATTAATACCATACCTACTAGTTCCTTTTTATACTTCTTTCTAATTAGCTAGGAAAGAAAAGGGGATCATTCCCCCCTGCCTTCAGAAAGGTGAAGCATCGGTACCATTAGCTACAGCTCCTTGGAGTAAAGTTCACAGTTTCACCTCAAACAGTGCTGATCTCCAAGTAAAAGGTTACCATTCTTTATATGGGCTTCTGCTTTTGCTGTCACTAAATGAAAATTTTCTATACAGTGAAAGTGATCATTTTCAGAATCATTTTGTAATGATTCACACTTTAATGAGGTGCTTCGATGATTGACAGGTCTTTTGTGATCACTGATGTAGTCAATGATGCTATTGCAGTTTAGCTAATTTATTTAAATTGGGATGGGCTTGGCTGGGAAACTATTGGCTTTCTATTTCTGCAAATAAAATGCTTTTCTAACTTTTGAGCTGCATGTCAATTCCTCAAATCATTGCCATCATTTTTGAGATGAGGGTTTTGGTGGTGGTTCCCTTTATTTTTGCTATGCTGAAATATTCTGGTCTACCATTCTGTTTTAAGCAGGAGTGATTATCTTCAGATACTTTGTAGCCTTTATAACAAAACTCATGAAATTAACATTTAAGTCTAGCTTGGCCCTTGATAAGTTCTATGTCTTATAAAAACCAATGCCACATTTTTTAAATAAACTCCTAGATAAATCAGCAGTTTGCTTTGATGGCTAATATGTAGTGCTGATGTGCATGCAGTGAAAACAAGACTGTGTTAACTGAGTTGTCAATGTCTGGCAAACTTTGTGACCCACATTGTGATTGGTTACATCATCATCTTTCAGACATATTGTAGAGGTAAAGTCCTGTTTGGTTGTTGAATTCATTTTGGAGTTCTCTTTAATGGTAAGTAATGTTGTAGGTGTTAGTGCACAATTACAAAGAATTATAAAGTAACGTGCTTCAAGCTTCGTTGAATCATAGAGATGAGTTAATGAATGAAAATATTATTGACCTTGCTAAACAATTCACTTCACTATTCACTTAACCCTAATTGTCAGGTTTGTATTATCTTTTTTTTTTTTTTTTTTTTTTTTTTTAAACTTAGATAGGTAGAGCAATCTTTGTCCCTGGGGAAGAGTTTGAGATTTTGAAATTTGTTGAAGCCTGTATTAGAAGTTTGTTTTTTTATTAATATAAAAAATAAGGTATATTCAACAGGAAAAATGTCATTTTAAGTATTTTAAAACTAGCTGCATAACAGCAATTTGGAGTTTCACACTTCCAAAAATAAAGATTACTGGTTTTAATAGGGCATTTGGTACAGAAATCCATGTTGTATTACATAATCCAACATTACTTTTGGGTAGTGCGAGCAGTCTGTAATGTTGTCAATTTTATTTAAAATTCATTTAAAATAGCAATATGTAAAGTGACAAAAAAGAAATTCAGAAACCTATGGTATGACCCTCTGTTTTCTGGTCTTTGTTTTACCTCTGAAAAGCACAAAGTATTGAAATGTGAATATATACTGTGATTACTGTGAACTTTTGCATCTGTTCACGACCACACACTCGGGTGACGAACAAACCAGTTTCCCTTCTGGTTCGTACGGGCCGATGATTTCTGCACATGTTCAGTCTCTCCCTGCGCAGAGAGAGAGAGAGAGAATGAATATACATTTACATACAGCACGTACGGTACGGAATGGATTAATTGTATTTACATACAATCTTATGGGGGATATTACTTCGGGTTGCGACCAGAGTTTTGGAATGAATTCCGGTCGTGACCCGAGGTTCCACTGTGTGTGTGTGTGTGTGTGTGTGTGTGTGTGTGTGTGTGTGTGTGTGTATATATATATATATATATACCTTACATTTACAGTAACTTAATTGCATTAGATTACTATGTGCAAGCTTCTGCTGTATGTTTTAATAAACCGTTATAATGCATTTCCTACAAATATGACTTTGGCTGGGAATTTACTTCTATGTTTCGTGTTTCACTGACTGGAGGCTGTTTAACATGAAATGCATTGTGTGGCTTGGCTAGGTACATTCAATATTCTAAGATTGTCTTCTGGCTGTTCATTGATTTAACTGGACATTTTCTTTTTCTTTTTTCAGGAGAGCTACATTATATGTAAATGGTAGAATACATAAACCAGGATTTAAGTTGGTAGATGTTTCGGTTAAATGCTGGCCTGTTAGTTTTTATTTAGTGGACACCATTATGCAAGATAACTTGCAAAAACAGTAATGCTAGTTTGTTACCTAGCTTGCTTTACACTTGGAGTAGCTCATGAGAAGTATGATTTAGAGCTGCAAAATACTTTTTTCTAACACCGTCTAAATGCTTCGGTGTTCTTTGTCTCAGTGTTTAGTTAATCCTTGACAGCTTAGTGATGGGGTTTGAAGAGGTCAGTTTGAGGTGTTTTTATAATTACCCCGATCTACATGCTGTCAAATAAACGAACCACACGCCGTGGTGCAACGTTAGGGGCATTGCCTCTGGCGCTGACGTCCGAGGTTCGATTCCCGAGAGGGAGTGCAGTGGAGTGTGTATGCCTGATGAGCCCAGAATGAGGGCGAAACACGTGTCGCGTACTCTTTGCATTTATTTGACAGTAAACTATTTTTCAATCATTCTATGATCTGCTCTTCACAAACTGAGGGCACCGTGGCGGATGTTAGCAGATTGCTGGCCAACCACAAGCGTTACCTGGTAGGTAACCACCCATACAATCAGATTGTGACACAGACTTCGAATGCCGTGAATATATATATATATATATATATATAAATTATAAAGAGATTTTCAATTTGGACATCTCAGTGTCAAGACAATTGTATACCCTGCAGGACTGTAATAAACCTCCATTGAATTACCTGAAGTCTAGTTTGGATTGTTTTTTTGAAGTATTGCTTAAATGTGACTGACGGATAGGATTTTTTGACTTTTTTTGTAATGTAGAAATTCATTGATATTGACAGTGTTTTGTATAATTTGCCCCTACCCACTCCCATTTTAACAGTTGTGACCAAATGTATTGATCTGCTGCTTGTACTTTGTGGCAAATAACTTGTGTTGCTTTTAATGTTCAGATGTTCTTTGCCATGAAGATGTTTACTGCTAAGTAAAAGATTTGACTTTTTGTGACTCATTGTCCTACTTTACATGTAAATTTTCCAGCTTGCTCTTGTCTGCCTTTTATACACTAAATACACTATCTTTTTTAAGAATTTCCTTTATCATATACTGTAGCCTGATATTCTATGAATCTGATTCAGAAAGACATTTGTATAGAAAATACACTTTAAAAAATTATTCCACCTAATTTAAAAATACATGATACAGTTTATATGTACAGATAACTTCCAGTTTTCTTCCCATATAGAGAGAGAGATAGATACATAAGTAAAAACCGCTATGCTTAAGCTAATCATTTTTCATGTGAAGTAGTGAAACCAATGTGCTAGACTGCCGTCTGTTCTCACTTGTGTTCTGTTGTACTCTACACAATGTGTGTATGACCATTTGACTTTTAACAATACTTGCAATCAAGTGGTTTAACATCACTACAAGTAAATCTGTAACTGTCCAGTTTTTAATAGGTTATCTGCCAAACACGTCAGTGGGCATCTATGACTTGAGATGTCAGAACTCTAAAATGAAGAAGACTTTGCTAAAGTTCTCAGCATTTGAGGTGAATTTAACCAGTCACTTTTTGTGTACATTTCCCTTTGTTTAGAGGAGACTGTAACTAAGACGGAGGAGACACAACCAGAGTCTGACCAAGAGCCAGAAATCCCTGTGCTCCAATGTGAAGAGCAGCAAGTAGAAGAGTCCCTTAGACAAGAAGATGGGCAGCCCTCCAAAAATGAAAAGGAAAAAGATGACGATGTATCTCTCATGGAAACGGAATAAAACAAAACCAAGCATAAATGGAACGTTTTTGTTTTTTTGTTAGCATCTAAACTCCTTGCTTTTTAAAAAAAAAAAAAAAAAAAATTCACCGAATTTTTTAACCTCCATCTTTTTTTTTTTTTTTTTTTTTTTTTTTTTTTTGTTAAAAAAAAAAAAAGCATGAGTTGTCTAATTAAACCCTTTACTGTGGTCCTGAGTGCTTTTTGAAAAATGCAGCAGTTGGAAGGTATGGGTGTATATTCTCTGTCCTAGCACTTACTGAAGTAATATTCAGAAAATGAAATGGATTTTTTTTCCATTTGTTGCAATTGGAATGTCTTCTCTTATTTTATTAATTTTTATTTTCATATTTGAAGGAATCAAAAAATGTAATCAGTGACGGTAAAACGTACTCGGCAGTTTTTACCTGGAATAGAGACGACCAGTACGATAACTTTTTGTCTTTAATGTGTTTTTAAAGGAGTTTACACCGTATGGTGTAAAATGCTATAATTTATGGAATGTACAATATGTATAGCTTATTTAATACTTCTGGCTAATGGCTCTGGCCAATTAAGTATTATAAGAATATCTTGTGCAATCATTTGTGCAGGATCTGCCTTATGTTTACAAGGTACGGGTAGCAAAGTAATGGTTTCTTCAGATTTTATTTATTAAGATTTTGCAAGGTGTGTGCATCTGTGTGGTTTTTAAGGATTTCGGGTTAAATAAAGCACATATTATCTGAGGGATTCTTGTCTTGTTACTTCTATAGCATTACCTTAATGTTTATGGCCCAATTAACATTGAGTTAAGGAAACCAGAATGTTGCAGATCTTGATAAGCCAGTATAAACAGGTGACTGAAAATTATACAACACAAGGCTGTTTTTGGAATACATACCGAGTGTGAGGTACAGTGATCTGGATTTGGGCCGCCTTTAGCTTCGAAACATGTGAAAATGATCATTTAGCATTGTGATGTCATTATTGGATGTTTATTAAAAAAATTGAAGTGGGGTTTTTTGTTTGCTGTCATCTTGGTCACAGTGTGTGTGTGGTGCGTTCTCCACCCTCTCTTGGCAATATATAGTGGAAAATAAATGTAATATGTTGACCATGGTTTCTGCTATGTGCAGTGTTCATGGAGTACAAGATAAAACATTTTAACAGTAAGTTATTAAAACATCAAACTATTCACACATTCCTGTGTCACCTCCTAATGTAGTACCTCTTGAAACCTGCCAACTAAAACACGTAATTTGAATCTACAGTTTAGAACACATTTGCTTAACCATTTAGAGCATAAATCACAGTGAGGTACAAATTATTGTTCATATTTTACAAAAGTGTAGCTTGCATTTTCACACATGCATGCAACTATTTTGACTTGTAATGCAATATATACTATGTGAACATTAGAAATTTAAACATCCAGAGAAAAATTAGAAAATTGGATTACAGCTGCAGGGCAGAGAGTGCCAGAACTTCTGGTTACCTAATTTCACTGTGGAGTGGGCATATTTGGAATTCTATTGTTGAATATTTGAGAAAGTTGATGAAAAGGGAGTGTGTTTAAAAACAGAGAAACCTGTTTCCTTGAGTTAAAGGAATTCTCCACCCAAAGTTGTTGTTTTATTTATTTACCCCATGTAGTTTTGTAGTGATGGCAAAGAATTTAAATGTCTTGTTTTCATACAGAATGGAAAGGGGGGGAAAAAGTTTGATATAAACATCCATGGAAAAAGGAAAGAAATGTGATGTTACTCGTGTCTCATAATCCACTGTTGAGTTATTTCGTCATCTGCTCAGAATGTGCATCACATGCATTTTTTGCTAAAACATTGACTCTTGAATAAGACAGAAATTTAAAGTGCAGTATTCTCAGAGTGCATATATTTGATGCGTGGTTTCCGAAAGTATGTCTTAAGCAAGAAATACATGTGTTTTACCTGATTTGAGAATGACTGTATACCACACATGTTGATTATATGACACGAGTCTTTTTTGGATGTCACACTTAGGTTCCGTTATATCAAACTTTCTCTGTTCTGCATGAAAACATTTAAATTGTTTTCTCAACCATCACTACAAAATAGTAAGTAACCAAAAAAAAAAGGCGATGGAGTATTTAATTTAGCACCTGTATGCGGACTTATTGCAGGCTGTCAAGCTATTCAGCCTTTTGGACTTTTTTTCCAGAGCTTAGCTGTCTGAGCACAGGTCAAGAACCAGAAACAAAACTCCACACCATACAAAGTCGTCACATTTCTGTTTTGGTAGAGATTCTTGCATTGGTGATAATGGTAAGTTCTTTGTCTTCACAACAGTTTGTTCAGTATGTTCCAAATTAAGTTCATTCAGATTTTGAGTGTTTTATTCTTTTTTTTTGAGAGAGGTTTTTGGATGTTATTTGGGATGAGCGTAAGTTTAAAAAAAAAATCACTTTATAATGGGACCTGTCAGATGATATCGCACCTGAACTGTCTCTTAGAGGTTTAGGCAAAAAGTATTCAAGTAGAGCAACCTGTAGAGTCCATTAATACTGAAGATGGAAAGTGCCTCCATGAAAAAATATAAAGTGCATAACAGTTCACTTTTTTGACAAATTGTCAAATTGTTTTTCATTGAAGTATTCAGTACACATTGGTTATAAATCTGCTGATTTAGTCCAAATTAAGAAAAGTTGCCAAGTAGTGCAAAACCTGCTTAAACCCTTGCTAGTGCTGGCTAGGACCATGGTAATGCATTGAAGTCACTTTTCACGACTGTAGGTTCAAACAAAAAAGCACAGTAAGTACAGCTCTTGAAAATTTGTTTTCCACATACTTGTACATGCAAACAGATCTTCATGCAAACATTGCCCACAAATAAAATGGTAGACATGAATTAAAACAAGTAAAATCTGTCCCTTCATTTATTCAACAAAAATATCAATAGATATAATGGTCTACTGGGGAAAAAAAAGTAAATCCGCTCTTTGCCACTGAAGCTGGTATTGCCCCATTTAGAAGAAATTACTTCTTGTAGGTGTTTTTCATAACTGCCCGGCACTGACATTGTCTTGGTGAAATATTTGACCATACCTGCCATATTCAGTGTGCCTCTAGTTGTATGATGTTTGTGTCCTAACCAGTTTCAAATACACCCCATACAACAGGTCAGTAGGATTTAGATCAGGCCTTTGGTTAGGACCGTGCATAACCCTCTTATTTTTCTGAGACTGCTCTCTATTTTTCAGCCATTGCTTAGAAAATGTTACTATGCATTGGCACGTGAATTGTGTAGCAAGTTCCATTTCTGGTTCAGCTTCAACTGTCATACAGTTTGCCTCGTATTCTTCTCAAGCGCACCTTATTATGATGCAGATGTAATACTTGAGCTGCCCCAAACCAAAGTATTTCCACCACCGTACTTTTCAGTTAGTATGAGGTTTTCCTGTAGTGCTGTCATTGGCTTGTGACCGACATGTCTTATTAGTTGTAACCAAACAACTCAATCTTTGATTCATCTGTCCAGAGCATATTATTCCAGTAGGCCTGGTCTTTGCTTCGTTGTTCAATGGCAAATTGTAGTGTTGCTCAAATGTTGTTTATAGATCGTCGACGACTTCTTGGCACAGCTCATGTGCTTTTCTGGTTGAAATTTGTGCAATCTTTAAATTTCTATATACCGTATATACTCGTGTTTAAGTTCTCCTACGGATAAGTCGAGGCTTGATTTTACAGTATAATTTCTGGTATTTTATAATGTCTGTCGTATAAGTCGAATGCGGAAAACTCTCACCCTATTGATACAAGAGATTATGATATGCTAATGCCCACCTGAGAGAGTAACCATGGAGCACATGGCCTTTTTTTTCCTATGTATTGTGCCTACGTGACCACCCGGTATTACTCGAACTATTGCAAAGCAACTTTTGCACTGTTCAGTGTTTTTTGTATCTCACACCCTCCTATACCTTTATCGTAATTGCATCCCTTATCTACGTTGGAATGTTCGATCAGAAGAAAATATGAAGCCGGTTTTAAATTAAAGTCGTTGGAGTGGCAAAAGAAATTGGTAACTGCTTTGCTAAAAGAAAATTTGATGTGTTGGAGAAACTGGTGTGAGATTGGAGGAGGCAAGAAAAACAAAGGGGGTAAAAGACGGGGTCTGATTTTAGATCTTTTTGGTTTCAAGACCCGACTTGAAATACACAAGTATATAAAATCCAGCGTCTGTCCACTTTTCATGAGAGAACTACTTGACGGATTTAGATTGGGTTTTTTTTTCTATAATTTGCTTGAACATTACGGTTGATTTTGTGACTTCTCTCCTTGCGCTATGATCATAGTTCGCTTGTGGTACCGATTTATTTGCACGAATCAGATGCAGTGGGCCTTGGGGAGGGGGGTGTTCCCTCGGGGGGTACCTTACCCTCTGCTTAGCTAGTGAACAAGAGAACTACTTAATGGATTTAGATTGGGTTTTTTTCTATAATTTCCTTGAACATTCGATTGATTTTGTGATTTCTCTCATCATGCAAAGAATCGCAGTTCGTTTGCAGGAGCAATATATTTTCGCTAATCCGAGACGGAGACTATGGGCCAAGGAAAGGGGGAAGCGTGACGTCTGGAGTGGGAAGCCAGGCACAGCCCTCCTCACTCACTCGCGTACCAGCTTCTGTTAGTCTCTCTACCTCTCACGATGTATTGGAGCGTACCTTGCCTCCGCTTCGCAAGCAATACCTTTTTATTTATTTTTATACATGTTTCGGTACTATGCAGGTGGAGTTGCGGGGGACGGCTAGTTGTAGATACGTGCCCTTTGACACCAACTTTTTTCAAGAGTTACCTGCAGATCCCACAATAAAATTAAGGTTTCTGGAAACTTATTTTGGTATCAAATGGTCAGCTCTTGGGCTGAATTTGCTTGGCTGGCCAGGCTTGGACAAATGAGCAGTTGTTTGAAAGCTATACCATTTGAAGATGATTTTTCTTACAGTGCAATGAATCCTTTCTAAATGTGTGGATGTTTTTAAATCCTTTGCCAGACTTAGACGTTCACAGCCTTTTTTCTGTGGACCTTAGAGAGCGCTTATGATCTTGGCATGATGACCCCACGTGTAGCAAAGAGAACACCTGATCCTCAATCTGTGGTTTTAAAAAAGTAAATAAGACTGGGCCCAACAGCCTACTCCCTAAGATGTTTCTAATCTTTAGCCTCTCATCTGGAACGCTCTATTCTACTCTGATGGATCTGAATCGGTGATAAGTGTAGGGGTGGCCTTGACTTTTTCCACTTCACAAATCTGTGTTCTTGTTTATTTAGATTATCAGAAAGAATACACCATGTCAATTTGATGTCATTTCTTCAGGTATATCGCATTTATCTGTAGACATTGTTTGCATGAAGATCTACTATTTGTCTGTTCAAGTATGTTGAAAACATAAATAATTTCCATGGGGTAGGGTGGGTGTACTTTTGCATGTGACTGTTTGTTTGCGGATTTCCACTAAAATGAGCTTAATGTTCACTTGCAGGATACCACCTATGAAAGGAAAAATGACTTTCCACATTCACAGTATGAAGGAGAGGATGCTGGACCTGAAGTAGCATGCAAGTCTTTTAAAACGGCTGCATTTTGGGTTGCAGGATATCCAAGGTATGAGGGGGGTCTACCTTCCTCTGTGTCAATCTGTCTCATGTCCCTAGTCTTCCTGAAGTGGAAGCGCCTCATGTATTATAATGCCATGCATAGAATTCACACTGAAAATGGCATATGCAGAAACTGGATATTTGCGTACGCACAAAATTTCATATGCTTAAAACGGTGTGTAAGGAAAGTTTCATGCACTTCCCCTTGAACGCCCAATCCCTTTTGACTGTGAATTTTAATGCACATAGACGCGCCTGCATTCTCACTCAAATTCCTCCCAGAATTTAGCCTATTTGAATATGCAAATCAATATAAATTGCCCCTTCCATTCAATGTTTTGTTAAACGATGATGGCAAAAGCATGTGGAATAAAAAGAATTTAAGGGAATGCAAAATTTAGGTCCTGACAAGTGAAATATAGGCAAGGAAAAACATACTATTGGGTGGCTTTAATCTTGAAATTTTCACTTCAGTCTGTTTGTTTTGTCTTTAAAGTAGAACATCGTAAACTTCATCTTAAAATCGATGTTTAAGTAGTTTTTCAAACCCCATGGTAACTAAAGCAGCACGCTAAATACTTTTTATGCCAAGTTCACACATCTCGAAGTGAGCATGGAAATGGGCATAAGCAACATTTTGGTGTGTATGCACCGGTTATACATGAGGCCAAAGTTGTTGGTCAGCAATACTTTAAACCTCCATGTGTAGAAATTGTCAAGTGAACTCTGGCATAGTGGTGGACTTAATTGTTCCTGTGCACACGCAGAGTGTCAGAGGAGTATTATGAGCACTGCCATTCTAGGAGATGAAAACAAGAACATTAAGTAATCAATATAATCATGAGTCAGAATAGTTAGATCAAAGAATATAACTGGGCTGCCATGAAACCCCAAAGGCAAAGAGGCGTGAAAGTCAAGGGCAAGGTGCACAAAACAACATAAACCTTATTGATGAGGCCTACTTGAAAAGTAACTAATACTAAAGATTTGTAAAGCTGTGGCGTAATAGTTAAGGCTTTAGACCAAGTTTCAAATCCTGCTACTGCCATTGTGTGACAATGAGCAGGTCACTTCCCTTGCCTATACGCCAATTAGAAAAAAAAAAATGAAATGTAACCAATTGTATCAATTTTATTTTGAGTTTCCCTTTAGGATTAATAAACTGAATCTAATCTCAGATTGTAAATTGCCTTGGATGAAAGTGTGAGACAAATTAGAAATAATAAAGTTGCTTATCCACTGGCATCGAATGCACAGTGTGATCGCTGCCATATTTTTTAGCATCCCATCATAAATGTGATAATTGCACTCATGTAGCATTCAAAACAATGTTGTGTAACTAAAGGAAGTTTGGCCGTTTATAAACACAATTTTGAATTTTAACATCGGAATAGGTTGACTTGCAGTAAGGAGACCTGGGTTCGCTTCCCAGGTCCTCCCTGTGTGGAGTTTGCATGTTCTCCCTGTGTCTGTGTGGGTTTCCTCTCACTGTCCAAAGACATGCAGGTTAGGTGCATTGGCGATCCTAAATTGTCCCTAGTGTGTGCTTGGTGTGTGGGTGTGCCCTCCGGTAGGCTGGCGCCCTGCCCGGGATTGTTTCCTACCTTGCTCCCTGTGTTGGCTGGGATTGGCTCCAGCAGACCCCCATGACCCTGTGTTAGGATATAGTGGGTTGGAAAATGACTGACTGACATCGGAATGTGAATCCCTGTTAGTTCAAACACAACTACTACAGTAAACTGAAGACACAACCTTCGTTTTTGTGTAGCACATTTCAGTAGGGAATGGCAGTTTATAAAAAGTTGCATTTAAAAAAACAAACGTTTACTAAAGTGCAGCACAAGTTAAAAAACCAAAAAAAAGTAACATAACTGAAATCAAACATAAATGGAGGAATAAACAGGAGTAACAATATGTATTTATATAGCACATTTTCATACAAATGATGGAGCTCAAAGTGCTTTACTGGATGAATAAAGAGATAAAAGACAAAACATAGAAAATTAGGCAATACTAATTGACATAGAATAAAAGTAAGGTCTGATGGCCAGGGAGGACAGAAAAAAAAAAAAACAATCTGCAGGGGTTCCAGGCCACGAGACCACCTAGTCCTCTCTAGGCATTCTACCTAACATAAATGATCTCAATTAGTCCTCATGGTTTTCAGGCTTCACATGGAAGAACTTGATGGTCATGCGGACCTCTGGCCTTCAATCCATCAGTGTAGGGACATCATGGTGCTTTGATCGGGTAGTGATGGTGCAGATCGCCACCACAGAAAACCGGAAAAAGAACAGCAGAGAAAGTAGGGGTTAGTACGGATTTTGAAGCCGCCATGAATGGTAATGATGATTTAATGCATGTACAGAATATCAGGATTAAACTAAAATGAAGGTATGAGAAAGCCATGTTGAAATGAGTTTTTAGCAGTTTTTTTAAAGTGCTCCACCATATTAGCCTGGCGAATTCCTATTGGCAAGCTATTCCAGATTTGAGGTACATAACAGCAGAAGGCCGCCTCACCACTTTAAGTTTAGCTCTTGGAATTCTAAGCAGACCCTCATTTGAAAATCTAAGGGTATGATTTGGAGTGTAAGGTGATGGGCATTCTAAAGTCTAGGATGGAGCAGATGATTGAAGGCTTTGTAAACCATAAGCAGTATTTTAAAGTCAATTCTAAATGACATGGGTAACCAGTGTAGTGACATCAGAACTGGTGTGATGTACTCTGATTTTCTTTTCCTAGTTAAGATTCTAGCAGCTGCATTCTGTATTCGTTGCAATTGACTGATGTCTTTCTTGGGTGGTCCTGAGAGGAGGGTGTTACAGTAAAATAGAATTCTAGAATAGAATAAAACTGATTTTATTCTCAATCTTTTAAAGGTGTGATTTAAAAGTAGTAGTAACAGATGTATTCCTAATGTAAAGTGGTAATTTATTCCACGGTTTTGGAGCAGAAATCAAAGCACAATCGCTCCTGCGTTTCAGACTCCATCTGGGAATTTTCAGCAGCGTTTGGTGAGAAGTCCTAAGTAACTGTGCAGGTGTGTGGTAATTCACAGGGTTTGAGAGATAAGGTGGTGGTAACCTGTTCAAGAACTTAAAAACAACCAGTGAAATCTTAATCAGTTCTAAAGTAGACTGGAAGCTAATGGAGAGAAGCATGAATGGGAGTGACCCGTTCTAGTTTACGTGTACTTGTCAAGGGTTGAGCAACGGAGTCCTGAAACAACTGCAGGTGAGAGGTGAATGACTGATTGTGACCGATTCCCGTATACAAGTTACAGTAGTCGAGATGTTACAATGTCAAAGTAGTAAAAGTAAGAAAAAGCTCAAACTTGGTTAAAACCCATCTACGGTGTTTGACATTATGGCTTGGGGAATGGCAGATAACCCATAAAAAGTAGGGCATGGTACATATATATGAGGGGTAGTCAAGTTAAGGTCGGTAAATGGAACGAACCTTCCCAAAACTGATCATGTCATTTCTCAGTATCGTGTCTGCCCTTCTCAATGCACTTGCGCCACCTGCCTTGAAGCGCCTGGATTCCAGCAGAGAAGATTTTGTCTTGTCCACGTAACCACTCGTGCACCGCTTTCTTCACGTTGTCAGTAAAAGGACTCCTTGAGACAGCAGTCCCTGCCGCTTGGATCAAATAGCAGGCTTCACATTGGTCTCCATCAAGTTGCAGTAACTTGCACTAGTGACTGGAGTATCTCTTGGCATGTAATGTTCGACAATAACTCTGTTGCACAAGTGGTGACGAGGACAAGACAAAACCGTTTATTCTGCTAGAATTCAGGCACTGCCAGGTAGGTGGAGCAAGTGCATTGATAAGGGTGGAGACAATATTGAGAAATGACATGATCAGTTGTGTTAAGGTTTGTTCCATTTTCTGATAATTCCCATTTTGTAACTTTAGCTTGACTCCTCCTCGTACATTGTATCCCAAATCACATATCATAAATTGTTTGTAAAATAAAGTTACCATCATTAATTGTTGCCTAAAGTTTTACAGCCCTATGTCCTTCCTGACCGAAACCTTTGACAACCCAAAAAAAAAAAAAAAAGCTTGGTAGGTTTGCCCCCCTGGTGGCTAGATTCCAAGTTATGGAGGTGTTGAGTCCAGGGATTAATGACCAATCCCACTGGTGCGGGCTTTTTCTTGATGACATTGTGTTGTGTAGCAACAGAAAGGAGGAAATTGGAAGAATGGAGAAGGAAGACAGTGTTGAAAAAAATTAGGAAGAAGACGACGGAATATATGAGGTGTGATGGCAATTAGGATTCAGAAGTTACCCTGCAGGGAGAGCCATTGGGGGGGAAAAAAGTCAGTAAATGAAAATATAGTATCTCGGATCAGTGGTAGCCCAAGATAGAAATCTAGATTCAGGGATAACCCATAGAATAGAACAGAATATCAGGTGACCAAAGAATAAAGGTAAGGTTTTAAAGACCGTGGCAAGACCAGTAATGATGAATGGAGTAAAGGGAGCAAAGAAAAAGTTGGATGTGGCAGAAATGAGAATGTTGAGATGCATATGTGGAGTTATGATAAGGGAGAGAATAAGAAATTAGATAATCAGAAGTACAACAAATGTGGGAGAAATAGTACAGGAAAGTAGGTTGAAGTGGTTTGGACATGGGATGAGGA
Organism: Erpetoichthys calabaricus; assembly: GCF_900747795.2. Taxonomy (NCBI): domain Eukaryota; kingdom Metazoa; phylum Chordata; class Cladistia; order Polypteriformes; family Polypteridae; genus Erpetoichthys; species Erpetoichthys calabaricus. Next base: position 13,320,211 of record NC_041401.2, read on the forward strand.
GAGACAAGGAATACAGGTGCTGGTCATAAAATTAGAATATCATGACAAAGTTGATTTATTTCAGTAATTCCATTCAAAAAGTGGAACTTGTATATTAGATTCATTCATTACACACAGACTGATGTATTTCAAATGTTTATTTCTTTTAATGTTGATGATTATAACTGACAACTAATGAAAGTCCCAAATTCAGTATCTCGGAAAATTAGAATATCAATTAAGACCAATGCAAAGAGAGGATTTTTTTAGAAATGTTGGACAACTGAAAGGTATGAACATGACAAGTGTGAGCATGTACAGCACTCAATATTTAGTTGGGGCTCCTTTGGCCTGGATTACTGCAGCAATGCGGCGTGGCATGGAGTCCATCAGTCTGTGGCACTGCTCAGGTGTTATGAGAGCCCATGTTGCTCTGATAGTGGCCTTCAGCTCTTCTGAATTGTTGAGTCTGGCGTATTGCATCTTCCTCTTCACAATACCCCATAGATTTTTCAATGGGGTTAAGGACAGGCGAGTTTGCTGGCCGATCAAGAACAGGGATACCATGGTCCTTAAACCAGGTACTGGTAGCTTTGGCACTGTGTGCAGGTGCCAGGTCCTGTTGGAAAATGAAATCTGCATCTCCATAAAGTTCGTCAGCAGCAGGAAGCATGAAGTGCTCTCAAACTTCCTGGTAGATGGCTGCGTTGACCTTGGACCTCAGAAAACATAATGGACCAACACCAGCAGATGACATGGCACCTCAAACCATCAATGACTGTGAAAACTTTCCACTGGACCTCACGCAACGTGGATTCTGTGCCTCTCCTCTCTTCCTCCAGACTCTGGGACCTTGATTTCCAAAGGAAATGCAAAATTTACTTTCATCAGAGAACATAACTTTGGACCACTCAGCAGCAGTCCAGTCCTTTTTGTCTTTAGCCCAGGCGAGATGCTTCTGACGCTGTCTCTTGTTCAAGAGTGGCTTGACACAAGGAATGCGACAGCTGAAACCCATGTCTTGCATACATCTGTGTGTGGTGGTTCTTGAAGCACTGACTCCAGCTGCAGTCCACTCTTTGTGAATCTCCCCCACATTTTTGAATGGGTTTTGTTTCACAATCCTCTCCATGGTGCGGTTATCCCTACTGCTTGTCCACTTTTTTCTACCACATCTTGTCCTTCCCTTCGCCTCTCTATTAATGTGCTTGGACACAGAGCTCTGTGAACAGCCAGCCTCTTTAGCAATGACCTTTTGTGTCTTACCCTCCTTGTGCAAGGTGTCAATGGTCGTCTTTTGGACAACTGTCAAGTCAGCAGTCTTCCCCATTGATTGTGTAGCCTACAGAACTCGACTGAGAGACCATTTAAAGGCTTTTGCAGGTGTTTGGAGTTAATTAGCTGATTAGAGTGTGGCACCAGGTGTCTTCAATATTGAACCTTTTCACAATATTCTAATTTTCTGAGATACTGAATTTGGAACTTTCATTAGTTGTCAGTTATAATCATCAACATTAAAAGAAATAAACATTTGAAATACATCAGTCTGTGTGTAATGAATGAATCTAATATACAAGTTTCACTTTTTGAATGGAATTACTGAAATAAATCAACTTTGTCATGATATTCTAATTTTATGACCAGCACCTGTATGTGGGGAAAAGAGTGATAGGAATGCAGATTCAGGGAAAGCAAAAAGTGAGGGAGGCCAAAGCAGAGGTGGAGGAGGGGTAAATTAAAAAAAGAAATGAAGGAAAAGAGTAACTTGCGAGGAGGTGAAGGACAAAGCTGTGTAGAGAAGGTTGATCAAGCCTGTTGTCGTCCTAAAGAAGTGGAAAAAGATGAAGAGGAGGAAGAAGCTTGTAAAAGTAAACTGCTCAAAAAATTTAAAGGAACACTTTTGAATCGGAGTATAGCATCAAGTCAGTGAAACTTCTGGGCTGTTGATCTGGTCAGTGAAGTAGCAGAGGGGGTTGTTCATTAGTTTCAGCTGCTTTGGTGCACTAGAGGGGCACCAATGAGACAACCCCTGAAACAGGAATGGTTTAACAGGTGGAGGCCAATGACATTTTTCCTTCATCTGTTTTATCACTCGTTTCACATTTGGCTACGGTCAGTGTCATTACTGGTAGCTTGAGGCCATACCTGGACCCTACAGAGACTGCACAGGTAGTCCAAGTTCTCCAGAATGGCACAGCAATAGTGCCATTGCCAAAAGGTTTGCTGTGTCTCCCAGCACAGTCTCGGAGGCATGGTGGTGATTCCAGGAGACAGACAGTTACTGTAGGAGAGCTGGACAGGGCCCCTCGTTGGTGGTCCTTAACCCATCAGCAGGACTGACCGGTATCTGCTCCTTTGGGCAAGGAGGAACAGGATGAACCTCTAGCAGGCAGGCCACTGGTGTGAATGTCTCTGACCAAACAATCATAAAATGTGCCCTCCGGCCACCCTCATGAAGTCTGATGTCCTCTAGTGGGCAATGTGCTCACTGCCCGCCCAGCACCGTGGAGCTTGATTGGCATTTGCCATAGAATACCAGAATTGGAAGGTCCACCATTGGTGCCCTGTGTTTTTCACAGATGAGAGCAGGTTCACCCTGAGCACATGTGACAGACATGAAAGGGTCTGGAGAAACCGTGGAGAACGTTATGGTGCCTGTAATATCATTTAGCATGACTGGTTTGGTGGTGGGTCAGTGATGGTCTGGGGGGGCATATCAATGGAGGGACGCACAGACCTCTACAGGCTAGACAACGGCACCTAGACTGCCATTAGGTATCAGGATGAAATCCTTAGACCCACTGTCAGATCCTATGTTGGTGCAGTGGGTCCTGGGTTCCTCCTGGTGCATGACAATGTCCGGCCTCATGTGGCGAGAGTATGCAGGCACTTCCTGGAGGATGAAGGAATTGATACCATTGATTGGCCCCCACGCTCTGTTCGCCTGACCTAAATCCAATAGAACACCTCAGGGTGTGACATTGTTTTGGTCAATCCGACGCCTCGGACTGTCCAGAAACTTGGTTATGCCTTGGTCCAGATCTGGGAGGAGATCCCCCAGGACACCATCCGTCGTCTCATTAGGACGTTGTCAGGCATGCATACAAGCATGTGGGGGCAGACAAACTAGTTAGTATGATTTGGAGTTGCTGCAATGAAATTTCGGTAAAATGGACTAACCTGCCTGCCGCATCATTTTTTCCCATTGATTTTCAGGGTCTCTTTTTTTGAATTCAGCCCTCTGTAGGTTGATCATTTTCATTTCCATCAAACGATGTGCCATCCTTTCGTTCCTATCACATCACCATATCGGTCCATATCCGTAGAGATAGCCAGCAGGATTTTTTTCCCCCCATTGAGATCTGATGTGTTTTCAAAGTGTTCCTTTTAATTTTTTTTTGAGCATTTATAAAATTACAGTATAACCTAAATCTTACAATAGCACCTTTAAACCATTGAAATTGTGAAACAAATGCCCAAATGAAATGGCAGGGGACCATGTAGAAAAGGTGTAATTTCTGTATGTTTTGACCAAAATGTATGCAAAGACCCTTAAATGAAAGTGTGCAATGTGCACTGTAATCAGGTCTGAATTGTTTGATTTCTAATTTGTAACTGGATGCAGAGGTGTAAATCAAGAAAAACGTGTCTTTGTCCCAAACCTTACAGAGAACACTATAGCCATGGGATTCCAAACCAGGATGTTGGCATTTTGGGTATCAAAGACCCAATCATTTGCTGCTCAGCAGTATATAAGAGATTCATTGCTAATATAACCAAACCTTTTTAGATTAAAGCAGGATGTAAAACCAGGGGAGCTTCTGTTGTATACCTTGTGCTACTAATGACTGAGTAATAAAACAAAAAGGAAAGCTCAGTTGAAAATATTTTGTAGGACATCCCACTTTACATGAGATGTTATGTTTTAATTGGCTTTTTAACACTTTTTTGTTTTGAATTAAGTAAAGTATTTGGCACCAGTCGTATAAAGTTGTGTATGATATGCCCTGGGAAAACATTTTCTTTTGCTTTTGATGCAGAGGACGTTGAAGATGGGCTCATTTATTCTTGTGTACGTGCTTCTGTGTCCACAAGGTATTGCCCCGTGTCACTGAGGTGAGGCAGTAAAGTGCATGTAAAATGTTCTATTTTCATTAGTAAGCCAATTTGAGCTTGTGATCATTTTACTATGTCCCATTGATCATTTAAGACAGTGTTAGATAATGGTGCTGACACCTAACCCTGTGCATCTTGATTGTTTGACCCTCTCCCTGCTCTCGAAAGCCGCTTGTCATTTTGCCTTTCCAGAAGTGCGTCAATGAAACCCCCCCTCCCACTGCACCCCCGATGTGCGGTTTTCCCAAACAGCTTGAACAGTTAAAGGGTTGCTATCAAATATTTCTCTTTCAAATTTGATAATACATGAGTGCCGAAGTCTGACCTTCTGCACTTTGCAATGCATCACTGTGACATGAACAGTAACTGCTCGAATTGGTGCCCGCTATATGAAGAGTTTGACCTCTAGAGATACGGAGGTGAAAAAATGTGAATGTGTAATGTTTGTTGCATAGATTGACAACACACGATATTAGAGAGAAAGACACGTAAATACGAAGGCACTAAATAATATACATAGGCAGAGAGAGGAAAGGTGCTATATAATCCATAGAATGTATTATGTGATAAATAGTGATGAAAGGTGCTTTTTAACCCATAGATACACACTTGGCAGTTAATAATAATATAGAGGTAAATAGTATAGATGCTGTATGACCATTAGAGAGGTAGATGTAACAATAGATATTGCACACGTGTAAGGCACTGTATTAAAGAGGCAGAAGGGAGATCGAGATAAGAAGACACTTTATAATTAGTAGATGGGAAAGATGCTATGCAACAAGTACACACATAGGAAAGAACTACGTAATAGATACAGTGCATCCGGAAAGCATTCACAGCGCATCACTTTTTCCACATTTTATTATGTTACAGCCTTATTCCAAAATGGATTAAATTCATTTTTTTCCTCAGAATTCTGCACACAACACCCCATAATGACAACGTGAAAAAAGTTTACTTGAGGTTTTTGCAAGTTTATTAAAAATAAAAAAATTGAGAAAGCACATGTACATAAGTATTCACAGCCTTTGCCATGAAGCTCGAAATTGAGCTCAGGTGCATCCTGTTTCTCCTGATCATCCTTGAGATGTTTCTACAGCTTAATTAGAGTCCACCTGTGGTAAATTCAGTTGACTGCACATGATTTGGAAAGGCACACACCTGTCTATATAAGGTCCCACAGTTGACAGTTCATGTCGGAGCACAAACCAAGCATGAAGTCAAAGGAATTGTCTGTAGACCTCCGAGACAGGATTGTCTCGAGGCACAAATCTGGGGAAGGTTACAGAAAAATTTCTGCTGCTTTGAAGGTCCCAATGAGCACAGTGGCCTCCATCATTCTTAAGTGGAAGAAGTTCGAAACCACCAGGACTCTTCCTAGAGCTGGCCGGCCATCTAAACTGAGCGATCGGGGGCGAAGGGCCTTACTCAGGGAGGTGACCAAGAACCCAATGGTCATTCTGTCAGAGCTCCAGAGGTCCTCTGTGGAGAGAGGAGAGCCTTCCAGAAGGACAACCATCTCTGCAGCAATCCACCAATCCGGCCTGTATGGGAGAGTGGCCAGACGGAAGCCACTCCTTAGTAAAAGGCACATGGCAGCCCGCCTGGAGTTTGCCAAAAGGCACCTGAAGGACTCTCAGACCATGAGAGAGAAAATTCTCTGGTCTGATGAGACAAAGATTGAACTCTTTGGTGTGAATGCCAGGTGTCATGTTTGGTGGAAACCTGGCACCGCTCATCACCAGGCCAATACCATCCCTACAGTGAAGCATGGTGGTGGCAGCATCATGCTGTGGGGATGTTTTTCAGCGGCAGGAACTGGGAGACTAGTCAGGATAAAGGGAAAGATGACTGCAGCAATGTACAGAGACATCCTGGATGAAAACCTGCTCCAGAGTGCTCTTGACCTCAGACTGGGGTGACAGTTCATCTTTCAGCAGGACAACGACCCTAAGCACACATCCAAGATATCAAAGGAGTGGCTTCAGGACAACTGTGAATGTCCTTGAGTGGCCCAGCCAGAGCCCAGACTTGAATCCGATTGAACATCTCTGGAGAGATCTTAAAATGGCTGTGCACCGACGCTTCCCATCCAACCTGATGGAGCTTGAGAGGTGCTGCAAAGAGGAATGGGTGAAACTGGCCAAAGATAGGTGTGCCAAGCTTGTGGCATCATATTCAACAAGACTTGAGGCTGGAATTGCTGCCAAAGGTGCATCGACAAAGTATTGAGCAAAGGCTGTGAATACTTATGTACATGTGATTTCTCAGTTTTTTTATTTTTAATAAATTTGCAAAAATCTCAAGTAAACTATTTTCAAGTTGTCATTATGGGGTGTTATGTGTAGAATTCTGAGGAAAAAAAATGAATTGAATCCATTTTGGAATAAGGCTGTAACATAACAAAATGTGGAAAAAGTGATGCGCTGTGAATACTTTCCGGATGCACTCTTAAGTACAGGGAGATTCACTCGAACGAGGCCCCGAATATTCTGTTGTAACTCCAGTTAGGATGAAGCAATCTGAACCAAAAAAATATGCTCTATACCTTGACGTACAGTATGTGTAATCGACTGTGTTACATGGGATGCTGGAAGTGCTTTCCGTTTTCTACCAGACACATTTCTATGTGGCACTCCATGTTCCCGAAAGTATTGGAAAGCATCTCAGGGGGGAGTAGCGGCAATTTCATGTTGGATGTTTTCCTTCAAATCTTCCATAGTGCGAGGCTTGTTCCGATAGACTTTTTCTTTGCGCATATCCCAAAGGAAGAAGTCTGCTGGTGTTGGATCTGGTGACGGTGGTGGCCAAAGCCCCTTTGAAATGACCCTGTTGCCGAAGAAGGACTCCATTTCTGCCATGCTCCTTGGCTCAAGTGTGACACGTTGCTCCATCTTGCTAGAAGTTTTTTGATTCTGACATCACTTAAACGAATTGGTGATCCAGTAGATCTGTACCATGAAGACGCACTGCTCAATACTGTACACCACCATCCTGATGAAAAGGCGAGTGACTGAGTGAAGGGGTGTGGGTGGTAGGCACCCAGAAGTTGCAGACAGAGGTTAAACATTGTGATGGCTGTCCAGGTCCTACCTCATCGCTCCAATGCAGAGGCATCCCGGCTTGTTCGAAGCTCCATATACTTAGGAGCACATTGCACATTGTTTTGTTCAGATTGCTTCATCCTAGTGAGAGTCATTACAGAATATTCAGGGCCTCTTTTGAGTGAATTTCCCTGTACTATTCCTAATATATTAAAGCTTGAGTGTGTTTTGCATGTGTTTTCAGTATTCAGGTGCATACACTTGAACTTCTTTCCACCAAACCTTTTAATATCCTCGGCTATAGGCTGTTTTGTTCCAAACTTTTTGCTTTTGGTAAACATTATTTAATAACTATACCTGCATTTTTTTTTTTGTTTAAGGTGAGCACCCCTAGGAGGCATTATTGGACTTGGTTCAGGTATGGAAAGTTGCTGATTTTAATCAGTGAAATTTTGGTTTAAGATAGATATACTTTATTAATCCATCCATCCATCCATTTTCCAACCCGCTGAATCCAAACACAGGGTCACGGGGGTCTGCTGGAGCCAATCCCAGCCAACACAGGGCACAAGGCAGGAATCAATCCTGGGCAGGGTGCCAACCCACCGCAGGACTACTTTATTAATCCTAAGGGGAAATTCACATACTCCAGCAGCAGCATGCTCATAAAGAAAATATTAAAGAGTGATAACAATGCAGGTATACAGACAGGCAATAACTATGAATAATGTTAACGTTACCCCCACCCCCCCCCGGGGGGAATTGAAGAGTCGCATAGTGTGGGGGAGGAACGATCTCCTCAGTCTGTCAGTGGAGCAGGACGGTGACAGCAGTCTGTCGCTGAAGCTGCTCCTCTGTCTGGAGATGACACTGTTCAGTAGATGCAGTGGATTCTCCATAATTGATAGCAGTCTGCTCAGCGCCCGTCGCTCTGCCACGGATGTCAAACTGTCCAGCTCCGTGCCTACAATAGAGCCTGCCTTCCTCACCAGTTTGTCCAGGCGTGAGGCGTCCTTCTTCTTTATGCTGCCTCCCCAGCACACCACCGCGTAGAAGAGGGCGCTCGCCACAACCATCTAATAGAACATCTGCAGCATCTTATAGCAGATGTTGAAGGATGCCAGCCTTCTAAGGAAGTATAGTCGGCTCTGTCCTTTCTTACACAGAGCATCAGTATTGGCAGTCCAGTCTAATTTATCATCCACCTGCACTCCCAGGTATTTATAGGTCTCTACCCTCAGCACACAGTCACCTCTGATGATCACGGGGTCCATGAGGGGCCTGGGCCTCCTAAAATCCACCACTAAGAGTAAAATCATTCTCACTAATTTGCTTAGTGACTGCATCTGCATATTATTCCACCTCAGTCAAAACCAGGTTCCCATTCTAGTGTAATATATAGACACGTAGATGGTAATGATGCTGTTTAATCGATCGATATATAGAAAATGTTATGTATAACAGATAAGAAAGATGCTATGTAACCGACTTGTATATAGTGTACTCCACAGCAAGCCCATCTATCTTATGGTGAATGCAATGAAACACGCCTGAGGAATCGCAAACGCCTGGGATGCCAGCTGTCCCAAATATTATGCTGCCCTAAAATGAGGGGACCGTGCATAACAGTGTTGTCATTTCTACATCCATCCATTTTCCAACCCGCTGAATCTGAACACAGGGTCACGGGAGTCTGCTGGAGCCAATCCCAGCCAACACAGGGCACAAGGCAGGAATCAATCCCGGGCAGGGTGCCAACCCACCGCAGGACACACACAAACACACCAAGCACACATTAGGGCCAATTTAGAATCGCCAATCCACCTAACCTGCATGTCTTTGGACTGTGGGAGGAAACCGGAGCGCCCGGAGGAAAACCACGCAGACACGGGGAGAACATGCAAACTCCATGCAGGGAGGACCCGGGAAGTGAACCCGGGTCTCCTAACTGTGAGGCAGCAGCGCTACCACCGTGCCACCCTCATTTCTACATGGTTTTACCAAAATGTATGCAAAGAACCTTAAATGAAAATGGTACTGCACAAGGTCTGAGAGGTAAGGTGGCACTTAACCCGTTCAAGGACTTAAAAACAAATAGTAAAATCTTAAAATCAGTTTTAAAATGGACTGGAAGCCAGTGGAGGGATGCCAGAATGGGAGTAATGTGTTCTCGTTTACATGTACCTGTCAAGAGTTAAGCGGCAGCGTCCTGAAAGAACTGCAGGCGAGAGGTGGATGACTGAAGTCATTAAAAGTAAAAGGCTTAAACTGGGCTGAAACCCATGGGCGGTGTTTGGCATTTAGGCTTGAGGGGAGGGTGGGGGTGCACAGATGAGTCATTAAAAGTAATGCATGTTACATACAGTATGTACGTCTTATCCCAAGTCATATATCATAAATTATTTGTAAAATAAAGTTGCTATTGTTCACATTTTGGCTAAAGTTTTATAGCTGCCTGTCATTCCTGTCACTAATTTGCTCTATTTATCCTGTCTTGGGACTGGTGCTAAATTGGGCTGATTCTACTCGCCCCCCACCCCCTCGTGGCTTGATTCTGGTTGTGGATGTGTTGAGTAATGGGATAATTCACCAATCCCTCCTGGAGTAAGCTCTTTGCAGATGACATTGTGTTGTTTAGCACCAGAAAAGAGGAACTTGGAAGAATGGAGAGACTTTGGAAGATAGAGGATTGAAGATAAACAGGAACAAGACAGAATATGTTCAGTTTAATGATGAGGTGGGTTCAGAAGTTAGACAGCAGGGAGAGCATAGAAAAGAGTGGATACGTTTAAATATTTAAGATCAGTGGGAGTCCATTGAGTGCAGTGTGGATGGAACAACTGGAAAAGGGTATCGGGAGTATTGTGTGACTAAGGCAAAGGTTAAAAGTCCGGTTTTAAAGACAGTGGCTGGGTTGGCCAACAATGATGTATGGATATGAGATGTGGGCAGTTAAGGGGAGTGCAGAAGAAGTTGGATGTGGCAGAAATGATAATGTTGAGATGAATGTGTTAGGTTGCAAAAAAAGACAGAACAAGAAAGTAGACAATTGGCGGTACAACACAAGTAGGAAGGACAGGAAAGTAGGCTGAAGTGGTTTGAACATATGTTGAGGAGAGACGAGGAATATGTTGGCAAAACAACATTTATTTCTATAGCACATTTTCATACAAATGATGTAGCTCAAAGTGCTTTACATAATGAAGAAAGTGAAAAAAGACAAAATTTAATTAGAAAATAGAATAAAAGTAAGGTCTGATTGCCAGGGAGGACAGGAAAAAAAAAAAAAATCTGCAGGGGTTCCTAGGCTAGGCCACGAGACCGCCCGACCCCCTCGAGGCATTCTACCTAACATAAATGACCTCACAATCGGTCCTCATTGTATTCAGGGTTCACATGGAAGAACCTGATGATGACAGTCATGTGGACTTACTTCAGGCCTTTAATCCATCAATGTAGGGATATCACGGTGCTTTGATCAGATGGTGGTGACGCTGATCACCACCACAGAAAACCGGAAAAAAAACAGAAGAGAAAATAGGGGTTGGTATGGATTGATGGGAATGGACGTACAGAGGAAGAGGAAGCAAGGGAGACCAGAGTGGAGGTGAATGGATAAAGTCAAAGTAGATCCGAAAGAAAAGGGCTTAACCTGGGCACATCTGACCCCACACAGAAGTGCTACATAATCGATAGATTCAAAAGATACTCTAAAATAGAGGAAAAGGGTTATACAACAAATATACCCTAGATAGGAGGATTAGAAAAGCACTTTTTAAAAGATGTATAGGAATGGCACTTTATAATAGACTGGTATGGTGCTGTATCATAGTGTAACAGATAAATAGGCACTGGAGATGAATGTTTTGCTCATGAGGGGGTCTGCAGAATTGGTGTTGGAGGGCTGTAGTGGGTGTAGGTTTTTAGGCCAACCCAATTTCTTAATGAGAAGCTCGGTACTGCTGTTGATGTACTTACTACTCGCACAACATTTTTCTGCTTCATTTTAGTTGCTCCTCTTTTTAAGATTCCCAACCCTTATTTGCTTGTTTTAGTCTCGATGAAAACAATAGCAAGCCATGAAATCAAATAAGATGTTATCAACAAGGAATTTAGATTTATGCAAATGGCTTGGAATAAAATGACACTATGGCCCTCCAGGACTGACTTTGCAAACCCATCCATCCATCCATCCATTTTCCAACCCGCTGAATCCGAACACAGGGTCACGGGGGTCTGCTGGAGCCAATCCCAGCCAACAAATCTCGGGCAGGGTGCCAGCCCACTACAGGGCACACACACCAAGCACAATTTAGAATCGCCAGTGCACCTAACCTGCATGTCCTTGGACTGTAGGAGGAAACCCATGCAGACACGGGAAGAACATGCAAACTCCACGCAGGGAGGACCCGGGAAGCGAACCCAGGTCTACTAACTGCGAGGCAGCAGCGCTACCACTGTGCCACCGTGCCACCCAGGGTAAGTCCATCCATCCATCCATTGTCCAACCCGCTGAATCCGAACACAGGGTCACGGGGGTCTGCTGCAGCCAATCCCAGCCAACACAGGGCACAAGGCAGGAGCCAATCCCAGGCAGGGTGCCAACCCACCGCAGGACACACACACAAACATTTGCTTAGTGACTGCATCTGCATATTATTCCACCTCAGTCAAAACCAGGTTCCCATTCTAGTGTAATATATAGACACGTAGATGGTAATGATGCTGTTTAATCAATGGGTATATAGAAAATGTTACGTATAACAGATAAGAAAGATGCTATGTAACTGACTTGTATATAGTGCACTCCACAGCAAGCCCAGGTATCTTATGATGAATGCAATGAAACACGCCTGAGGAATCGCAAACACCTGGGATGCCAGCTGTCCCAAATATTATGCTGCCCTAAAATGAGGGGACCGTGCATAACAGTGTTGTCATTTCTACATCCATCCATTTTCCAACCCGCTGAATCCGAACACAGGGTCACGGGAGTCCGCTGGAGCCAATCCCAGCCAACACAGGGCACAAGGCAGGAATCAATCCCGGGCAGGGTGCCAACCCACCGCAGGACACACACAAACACCAAGCACACACTAGGGCCAATTTAGAATCGCCAATCCACCTAACCTGCATGTCTTTGGACTGTGGGAGGAAACCCAAGCAGACACGGGCAGCAAACCCAGGTCTCCTAACTGCGAGGCAGCAGCACTACCACTGCGCCACCGTGCTGCCCAACTTTGCATACCCCTGGTTTATAAATATACTTTATTTATTTATATATGTCTTTATTTATTTAATTATAGATTTAGATACCCCCGTGACCCTGTGTTCAGATTCAGCGGGTTGGAAAATGGATGGATGGGTATAGATAGATTATAAGGTTTTTAGGCCTTTTCAATTTCAAGTTATCTTGCCCAGTCGCAATTTGTCACCCATGAAACAGTGTGATTTGTTTTAATGTTTCAGTGTCCGGTCAGTTCTGATTTGCTTCTTCCACTTCTCTGTGTTCTTTTTTTTTTTTTTTTTTTAAACTTCTGTTTCCACCACCCTGCTCCACAATGCACTTCTTATCTTTGAAGCAACACTTCGTAAAATCAGCAATTTTATTTCTTCCTTATTTTGAGACCTGGATGAAACTGTTGTGTGAATGAATAGTTAAAGAGAACATATATCTATTTTTTTTTTCCAGATGTGAGAAGTTCCAAGCCGAAATTGTAATACATCCTTCTAAAATGGAGCAGTAACAGGAGGTTACTCTCGGGAACACAGGCGCAACATACAGGCCAGTTCATGTTCCCTACTAATGAAACATTTTGAAGGTGATGTATAATCATTTACTCCACTTACACAGTGCAGGCTTAGGGGATAAGGAGCTTTCAAACCTCAAGGAAGCCCAATTCCTTCCCAGCAATTCACCTCATTCTTTTTGCATTCAAATTGTAGAAATCTGAATCTCTAGGGGGAAAAAAGCATGTTGTACTTAGAGTACTTATGGTAGTGGCCTCAAAGAAAGCCGCTGTATAAATAAAAATTAAATTGTTTCATTACATGAATTATTGTATGTGTTGACTAGTCCTACTTAAGAGTCCTGGATACATTAAGAGTGATGCATATGATGTTATTTATGGTGACTTTCAGAAAGCATTTGATAAGGTGCCACATGAGATGGTTGGCATCAAATTTAAAAGAAGTGGCAGTTTAGGGTGTGGTGTGTAGATAAGTGCAGAATTGGTTCAGACACAGGAAGCAAAGGGGATGGTGTGAGGAACCTCATCACAGTTGGCTGATTATAAGAGTGGTGTCCAGCAGGGGGCAATGCTCGGGCTGTTGCTATTTTTAATAGATATAAATGATTTGGATAGAAATATATATAACAAGCTGGTTACATCTGCAGATGATACCAAGCTGGGTGGGTTGACAGATAGTCAAGAATCCGTTGAATCATCACAGTGGGACTTGGACAGCAAACAGGCTTGGGAAGATTTGTGGCAGATGAAATCTGTCAGTAAGTAACCATCTTGGATGTGTGGGTCCCATTTGGACCACTTGCTGTATGTCTTTGTAATTTAACACAGTACTGTTGCCAACATTTTGATAGACACAGATGGACACCCCACTCACTGGGATGGAAGGTCTTGCCTTATGTGGTCAGTGAACATCTCTCGCCAAGTGCAGATGATACCAAGCTAGGTGGATTGATTGATAGTCTTGAATCTGTTGAATAATCACAGAGGGACTTGGTCGGTGTACAGGCTTGGACAGATTTGTGGCAGATGAAATTTTAATGGGAGTAAATGTAAAAGAATTACACATAGGAAGTAAAAATGTTAGGCTTGAATACACCATGGCAGGTCTGAAAGAGAGTACATTTTATAAGGAGGATTTAAGAGTTGTAATGGACTTGACACAGTCAACTGCCAGCCAGTGTTCAGAAGCCACTAAGAAGGCTAACAGAATATCAGGTTATATAGCGCCTTGATGTGTGGAGTACAAGTCACAGAAGGTTCTGCTCAAGCTTTATAACACACTGGTTAGGCCTCATCTGGAGTCCTGTGTGCAGTTTGGGTCTCCAGGCTACAAAAAGGACACAGCAGCACAAGAAAAGGTCCAGAGAAGAGCAACTAGGCTGATTCAGGGGCTACAGTGGATGAGTTAGGAGGAAAGATTAAAAGAGCTGAGCCTTTACAGCGTAAGCAAATTAAATGTAAAGTATTAAACATAGGAGGTCAAAATGTTAGGTTTGAATACGCAATGGGAGGTCTGAAAATCGAAAGTCCCTATTATAAGAAGAATTTAGGAGTCACAGTGGACTCAATGCTATCAACTGCCAAACCGTGTTCAGAAGCCATTAAGAAGGCTAACAGAATGTCAAGTTGTATAGCGCCTTGATGTGTGGAGTACAAGTCACAGGAGGTTCTGCTCAAGCTTTATAACACACTGGTGAGGCCTCATCTGGAGTCCTGGGTGCAGTTTTGGTCTACAAAAAGGACATAACAGCACTAGAGAAGGTGCAGAGATGAGCGACTAGGCTGATTCAGGGCTACAGGGGATGAGTCATGAGGAAAGATTTAAAGAGCTGAGCCTTTACAGTTTAAGCAAAAGAAGATTAAGAGGAGACCTGACTGAAGTGTTTAAAATGATGAAGGGAATTAGTCCAGTGGATCAAGACGGTGACTTTAAAATGAGTTCATCAAGAACACAGGGACACATTGGAAACTTATTATGGGTAAATTTCACACAAACATTAGGAAGCTTCCCCACAAGAGAACCACAGACACGTGGGATAAGTGACCAAGTAGTGTAGTAGACGGTAGGACTTTAGGGACTTTCAGAAATGGACTAGATGTTATTTTAGGAGAATTAAGTGGATAGGACTGTAAAGCTTTGCTGGACTGAAAAGGGCCTGTTCTCATCTAGACATAGCAGCATTAGAAAAAATCCAGAAAAGAGCAATTCATCTGATTCCAGGGCTACAGGGGATGAATTATGAGGAAGGGTTATAAGAGCTGAGCCTTTTCAGTTTAAGCATAAAGCGATTTATGAAGTGAGATGATTGAAGTGTTCGAAATTATGAATAGAATTAGTCCAGGGGATCAAGACTGTTGCTTTAAAATGGGTTTGAATGGGTTGGAAACTTTTTAAAGGTAAAATTGGCACAAACATTAAGAACTTTTTCTTCATCCAGAGAACCACAGACATGTGGAAAAAGTGACCAAGTATTGTGGTGAATGGTAGGACTTCAAGAACCTTCAAAACTGGACTTTGTTATTTTGGGGTTTCTATACGGTTGCCTCAGGGACACTCGGGACGAATGCTTTTCTCACTCTTTATACAGCCCGAGTGACGCTCTGGTATAATGCTAAGGATGGTTAATAACCGAGTAAGGTCAATGTGGCAGTGCCAGAGGCCATACGCAGCACCTGGGACCCATGTATAAAACTTGCTTACACTCAGAAATGTGTAGGAGTCGTTTCTAATGCAATAGTCAGGATTTATAAAATGCAGATTGGCGTGAAAATTGGCTTCACGTTACAGGAAGTTTAGATCGTCTGTAGGTTTGGCTTTTTTGGTATTGGCATTTTAGAGATTCCAGATGGCAGGTCAATGAAATGAACAGAAAATCTCATTTCTTTGAGGATTTCAATGTCGCATTCAGATATTCCTGAACTAATAATATTAAAGTTAACAGACCATTTTATGTCAGTGCATCTATCTTCAATGTTGGTAATGACACATAATGCATGATCTTAGTTGTCTTAATATGTATCCTCTGTGTTTTATCTATAAAAAGAATGGACTGTGTATTGCAATGACATAACTGTCAATGGTAGGCATTAGCTGTTTTTGGAGATTATTGTGATGATTTCTTATAAGCCAGTTTAGATGTTCTAGAGCCATTCTCTTGGAGTTGTGTGCTGAATTGAAGCCTACATTACAGAGACCATCACGCAGAAATCGCTCAATCCTTGTTCCCCTACGTGTTTTAATAACCATTGATTATCTGGCGACAGGTGTGTTTCAGCATGAATTGGCTGATTGGTCAGGAATCTCGCTGTCACACCATGTTTGAGATGGTATGAGAACTGACTAAAAAGTAACAAGACTGTCTCTGTTCCTCGTTCATGGGAATGTTGTGCAGGTGTTTGTGAACGGCATACACTGACATGCGTGAACCTGCATTTTGACAGATGTATTCTTCAGCGTTCTGCCACAGCGAGTGGAAGCACCTTGTACGTGTGGTCATGGCGGATGAAGATGATGTTCCTGCGAGACTATAGTAGAGGTGTGTGATTGAATTTTGTGGTAATGAAACTCTCTTGAAATTTTATAGTAAGCACACAGTGATGAAACGATTAGCCGTACTGTAGTGGAAGCACTTTAATGTCAGCAACATGCGAGTCAATGACAAAGTGCATATGGTAATTCTTTTGTGAGATTTCTGGGTACCCATCTGCTACACGCACAATGTATTTTCTGTTTCTGTCTCACAATGTCTGTTCAAGGGAGATGCCAAGTGAAGTCGAAAGTACGTAAAGTGAGCCTTCTGTCTTCTTGCAACAGTTCGTTAGCCTGGGCAATGTTGACGTCTTTAACCAAATGGTGAATGGCCTTCCCAAATGTGCTTTGTCATTCACTTAGTGCTTCTACCACAGAAATACAGTAGTACGGCCAATTGTTTCAATACCATATACATGCTGTAACATTTCAAGAGGTATTCATTTTTCCAAAGCTTAACGCAAAATTCGATCACATGCCTCTGCTGTGCTCTCACAGGAACGTCTCCTTCATCCACCATGACAATACGTATGAGTTGCTTCCACTTGCTGTGACAGAACTGCAGGTTCAAACATCTTGATGTAACCTGTTCACAAACACACACACAGCATTCCCATGTCTACCTTCATGAAACGGAAAAATTACTTTTTAATCGACACTTATATAATTAAGATGCTACCCAGAGACATGCAGTTTCCTTAAAGTCGTACTAAGTAGGTTGAGATCAAAAGGCAATTTGAAGTGATGGCCAATTTATCTAACGTAACTGGCACAATTGACCATTCATGTTGCGATAAGTACATTCATTCTGTGATAGTGTCTTTTTCTAACCAGAAAGCACTTTCTTTACCTTACATTTAACTAATACACAACTAATATGCGATGATCTAGACATGCAGTTTCCTTAGTCGTACTAAGTAGGTTGAGATCAAAAGGCAATTTGCAGTGATGGCCAATTTATCTAACGTAACTGGCACAATTGACCATTCATGTTGCGATAAAGACACTATCACAAAATGAATGTACTTTTCTAACCAGAAAGCACTTTCTTTACCTTACATTTAACTAGTACACAACTGATATGCGATGATCTGACCAACAATATTCTGAGGTGGTCCTGCTCAACCCATAGTTCTTTCATTTTATCAAATAGTGTGAGTAGCAGACTTCAGGGTCACACTGTGTGTGATGGTTGGCTTCTTGGTAAGTAAGCCCAATTAATAGAATTTGATTTAAGTTTAGTACTTCACAAACAAACAATCAAACATTAACTACAGTATTACTTAATGAAATGACAGCCCATTGTCACAGGTTTAGTGCTTCTGTCCCACAGCTCACTTTTTGACCCCTGGCCTGTGTGAAGTTTTCATGCTCACCATCTGATAGCAATGCTTCTCCTTCCATATTCTATAAAGGCGTAGGTTAAGTGGATTGGCACCCGTAAATGAGTCCGATGTCCGAAATTCTGTCCTGCAGTGGACTGGTGTTTTTCTTCAGTTTTGGTTCTCATGGACTGGAATGAGCTGCTGGCCCAGTGACCCCTGATGCTAATTAAGCAGGTTCAGTAATGGATGAATGGATGGGTTAAAAAATAAATGGGGTGCTGAATGGACTTTAATTGCAGAAATTCATAACTGACAATATAGACATCTCATGGTGGCAGGAACCTTGGCACTGATCCTAACTGAATTTGGTGCGGTGATTCTGTAGGTGCCTACCCAGAGCACCGTATTTTCCATTCACATTCAAAAGCCGTATAAATTGTGACACCATTAGAACGCACTTTATAAAGCACTTTAGAATCCAATTAAGAGTAACAGATGATGAAATAAACACCAAAAAGGAGCCTACAAAAGTAGAAAACAAAATTAAGAGCCCTAATTGAGAAAGCCAAATAAATTTACTTGTCAGGTCATTTTGGGCAGCATTCAGTGGCACAGCATGTTGCCACACCCATCACTTGATGAAACAGCTCAGGATCCTGGCTGTCAACCCCCCAGGCGGACACGCGAACTAGTCCCACCCTCCGGAAAATGACCCTTTATCCTCCACAGCCTTTATCCTGCTCCAGCCACCTGGGTCCTCAATAATTAGAATCCTATGAGTCAGATCACCCTCTGGGTATTGTGCCACATGGCTCTAGAACTGTCTACTGACTTCATAGGAAGAGTCACCAGTAACATGAATGTCACTGCCGAAGTAAGTAAACCTCTTGACAAGGTCAACACTCTCTTCACAGACAGACACACTGCTTATGGCTGTGCCTAAGAGGTCATTAAAGGCCTGATGTTGGCTTTTATTCAGGATACTCACAAGCCCAGACACTCGGCTCAGACTCTTCACTCAGTCTCTCGAAAGCCCCATTCAGAGCCTCCGTTGACTCCATGAAGATTACAGCATCATCGACCAAGTCAAGATCGGGGAATCTCGCTTCACCAACAGATGACCTACAGCTGCTGGACCCCAAGACCCTGCCCAACACCCAGTTCATGCAAGCATTGAACAGAGTAGAAGAAAAAACATGACTGACGAACCCCAGAATCAACAGGGAAAATGCAGAAGTTCTGCCTCCACTCTGCACCTCACTCGCAATACCAGTGTAAAGGTTGGACATAAAGTCCAGCAACTTTGAGGGGATCCCACGAAGTCTTAGGATCTCTCACTGGCCCACTCGATCAAATGAATTGAACGCTTTATGAAAATTGACAAAGACTGCAAAGAAACTGCCGATATTTGTTTGTGCTCCATGAGTACCCTCAGTGCCAGGATGCAGTCGATAGTAGACTTCTTGGGCATAAAACCAGACAGCTCTAGTCGGTGGTAGGAGAGCAGATGATCACAGATCCTATTGAGGATGACCCTAGCAAGGACCTTACCCGCAGTGCAGGATTTACGTATAAGCTACACAAGCTATAGCTTAGGGCCCCCGCCTTCTTGGGGGCCCCCAAAACAAATTGTCCGAGTGAGCAATTGTCATATATACTTAAATATGCTACAGCATTATTTGTCCCAATCATGCCCGGCCTTAGGCATAGGTGAAGTAGGCGACTGCCTAGGGCCCCGGATCGACTCCTTGGTCTAATTTTCACGCATTTCACAGAGCTTCCAGGAGGGCTCCACCCCCCTCAGGGGGCTCCTGGACCCCCCCTTTCGCCTAGGGCCCCATAATACCTAAGACCGGGCCTGCTTACCCGGCACTGAGAGCAGGGTTATCCTCCTGTAGGCGATCACCCTTCCCTTTCAGATGACGTCTGTCTCCCAAATGGAAGCAAAGATGGCTTGCAAAGCCAGGAGAACAGCCTTACCACCAACCTGGAGTTCACCCTGCATACCATTTACTTATGACCTACCTAAATGTATGTGTTCTTCGATCTTCTGGAATCTCAAGGACAGAGTGAGAAAGAGCATTTCAGAAAGTAAAGAAGCTTTGTTATGTGCTATTGCTACTAATTGTTACAGCAGTGTGTGTGTGTAATATACACGTGAGAATGAAAAGGCTGTTGGTCCAGATGACATAGCTGAGGAAGCATGGAGGTGTTTAGAAGAGTTGGCAGTGGAGTTTTTAACCAGATTGTTTAATGGAATCTTGGAAAGTGAGAAGATGCCTGAGGAGTGGAGAAGAAGTGTACTTGTGCCGACTCTTAAGATGTGCAGAGCTGTACTAACTACAAGGGGATAAAAATTGAAGAACCACAGCATGAAGTTATGGGAAAGAGAAGTGGAAGCTCCGTTAAGAAGTGAGGTGATGATTAATGAGCAGCAGTGTGGTTTCATGCCAAGAAAGAGCACCACAGATGTGATGTTTGCATTGAGGATGTTGATGGAGAAGTATAGAGAAGGCCAGAAGGAGTTGCATTGTGTCTTTGTGGACCTGGAGAAAGCATATGTCAGGGTGACTCGAGAGGAGTTGTGGTATTCTATGAGGAAGTCCGGAGTGGCAGAGAAGTATGTAAGTGTTGTACAGGATACATACAAGGGAAGTGGTAGGAGTGACAGATGCATTCAGCATGGAGATGGGATTACATCAGGGATTGGCTCTGAGCACTTTATTTGCAATGGTGATGGACAGGTTGACAGACGAGATTAGACAGGAGTCCCCATGGACTATGATGTTTGCTGATAACATTGTGATCTGTAGAGTGTGTAGGGAGCAGGTTGAGGAGACCCTGGAGAGGTGGAGATCTGTTCTAGAGAGGAGAGGAATGAAGGTCAGTAGGACCACCAAGACAGAATACATGTGTGTGAATGAGAGGAAGGTCAGTGAAATGGTGAGGATGCAGGGAGTACAGCTGGCGAAGGTGGATGAGTTTAAATACTTGGGATCAACAGTACAGAGTAATGGGGATTGTGGAAGAGGGGTGAAAAAGAGAGTGCAGGCAGGGTGGAATGGGTGGAGAAGAGTGTCAGGAGTGACTTGTGACAGACGGGTATCAGCAAGAGTGAAAGGAAAGATCTACAGGACCGTAGTGAGACCAGCTATGTAATATGGGCTGGAGCTAGAGCTGGAGGTGGCAGAGTTAAAGATGCTAAGATTTGCATTGGGTGTGACGAGGATGGACAGGATTAGAAATGAGGACATTAGAAGGTCAGCTCAGGTTGGACGGTTGGGAGACAGTCAGAGAGGTGAGATTGTGTTGGTTTGCACATGTGCAGAGGAGAGATGAGGGGTATATTGGGAGAAGGATGCTAAGGATAGAGCGGCCAGGCAAGAGGAAAAGGGGAAGGCTTAAGAGAAGGTTTATGGATGTGGTGAGAGAGGACATGCAGGTGATGGGTGTAACGGAGCACAGTGAAGAGGACAGGAAGAGATGGAACAAGATGATCCACTGTCCCAACCCCTAATGAGAGCAACTGAACAAGGAAGAAAAAGAAGTAAGGATTCTGCTGTCATCCGCAGTGGAGGTCCTCCTTGGCCTACCAGCCCCTTTGTGATTCCTGAGCTCACCAGTGTGTTCTTACTTTTTCATGATATTCCAGACAGTTGAGTTTGATCATCCTAAGGTGTTACTGAGGTCTCCAATACTTTTTTTTCTTTTGCAGCCTCCTAATGGCTTGTTTGACTTTTGCTGGCACAGCTCATGCCCTTACGTTGAGCAATGGCAACTACACATTCCAAATGGTAAAAGCAAGCCAAGGTATCTTATGAAGCCATGAAACACTTCTGAGGAATAGATAGATAGATAGATCGATAGATAGATACTTTATTAATCCCAATGGGAAATTCACAAATACAGTAATCCTTCCTCCATCGCAGGGGTTGCGTTCCAGAGTTACCCGCGAAATAAGAAAATCCGCGAAGTAGAAACCATATGTTTACATGGTTATTTTTATATTGTCATGCTTGGGTCACAGATTTGCGCAGAAACACAGGAGGTTGTAGAGAGACAGGAACGTTATTCAAACACTGCAAACAAACATTTGTCTCTTTTTCAAAAGTTTAAACTGTGCTCCATGACAAGACAGAGATGACAGTTCCGTCACACAATTAAAAGAATGCAAACATATCTTCCTCTTCAAAGGAGTGCGCGTCAGGAGCAGAGACTGTCAGAAAGAGAGAGGAAAGCAAACAAATCAATAGGGCTGTTTGGCTTTTAAGTATGCGAAGCACCGCGGCACAAAGCTGTTGAAGGCGGCAGCTCACACCCCCTCCGTCAGGAGCAGAGAGAGAGAGAGAGAGAGAAGAGAGACAGAGAAAAACAAACAATCAAAAATCAATACGTGCCCTTCGAGCTTTTAAGTATGTGAAGCACCGTGCAGCATGTCGCTTCACGAAGCAGCTGCACAGAAGGTAGCAACGTGAAGATAATCTTTCAGCATTTTTAGGCGAGCGTCCGTATCATCTAGGTGTGCGAACAGCCCCCCTGCTCAATCCCCCTACGTCAGGATCAGAGAAAGTCAGCGCAAGAGAGAGAGAGAGAGAGAAAAGTAAGTTGGGTAGCTTCTCAGCCATCTGCCAGTAGCGTCCCTTGTATGAAATCAACTGGGCAAACCAACTGAGGAAGCGTGTACCAGAAATTAAAAGACCCATTGTCCGCAGAAATCCGCAAATCAGCGATATATATTTAAATATGCTTACATATAAAGTCCGCGATAGAGTGAAGCTGCGAAAGGCGAAGCGCGATATATAGCGAGGGATTACTGTAATTATATTTATAATTATAATAATAAATATAATAATAAACAAAAAATAAAAGAATGATAAACACCAGTGACGCCAAGTGTCCCAAACAGTGTGGCCCCCTGAAATGGGTTGACTTTGTAGAAAAAGTGATGCATGACCAGACAGTCTGCAAATCCCCTTATCTGAAAATCTGCAGTGTTCACTTCAATCACAATGTCTGAAGTGTTTGATTTGTAATTTTAAACTTGGCAGCAGAAGAGGAAATAATGGACAAATGGGTCTTTGTCACAAAAGTTATGGAGGGCACTGTATGAACAGAACATTAAGAGCCATTGGTACGTTAATTGTTACCAGAAGCACACTGATTGAAAAAAATGTGTCTTTAGGTTTATTTTAGAAATGGCTAATGGTGCTGAGGCCCGATCAAATTGCGGAATATCCTTCCATAAGTAGTGACCAACACCAAAAAACACAGTTGCCACTGGAGCACAGCTTTGTCCGTGGAATCTAAAAGTGTATTGAAAAGCATACTAAAAAATGAAGAAACGATGCATGCAATTTAAAGCTGAAAAAAAAAAAAAAAGAAAATTCCATAAACACCCTTCAACGTTGGAGCCCTGGCTAGAAATATTTGAAAGAAAAGAATGATTTTTGAATTCTGTGAACAGTGATGTATTGTTGACCTTTCACGTTACTCAATAATTAAAAAAAAAAAAAAATTGGTCATTGTGGTCTAATTGTCTTGGGAGAACCACAATGCACTTTTAATGTGTTTCCTGTTCTCTTTATATTCACGTAAGTATTAAGTTTAATTTTTAAATGCTGTTTGTGAAGACTAAGTAACAAATCAGCAACACCCTTGTGCATTTCTCCCAAAAATCAGGCATGAAATTCACAAGATCCCAACAAAGTGGGGACTTCAAGAGCTCACATTGCCTGTGAATGAAGGCTTGAATGGAGGCAAGATAAATGACTATAAGGAGCACCAATAAAGAATAAGAAATGAGAATAGAATCGAAAATGTGGAAAATAAGCTTGTGCCCACCAGACACCCAGCCACCCACAAATTGGCGACATTTCCTGATGATGTGAGAGCCCAAACCATTGATCCTCAAGCCTGAGAGCGCAAGAAGAAGCAACAGAGAGAAGAAACGAGAATTCTAATTGTCAGAAGAGAAGATGAAGAGAAAGCATTTGCAATAAGAGGCCAGTGCTAGTGGTAACCAAGGGAAAACAACCACAGCTGGATTGAACAGGCATGGACTGGTCCAGAAGAAATGTCACAAGAATAGACAGGAGACCTCAAAAAGGTTTGGGGCAGCCACCCATATATTGGGCCCTGGCTGCAAAATGGGCTTGTTCTGAGTTGTGTTCAGGTTCACGTCCAAAACAGAACTGATTTAAGGCTTTAAAAATGGCGGCTTTAAAGGTCGAGACAGGTTGTGATGTCATCAATGGCAGTGGGACCGGATGTGACGTCATCAAAGACCACCCACCCCCCAAAAAGGAAGTATGCGGAATGTCCCATGGATGTTCTGCAGAGAATTGAGAGAGAAATTGTGTACCTTGCCATCCCCTGGTCTGGTGAGTAACTACCCTTATTCAGGCCCTTTAGCTGCCTCCCAATCGCATATATGTGACAGAAGGAAAATGTGAAGTGAGGAAATGATTTGGACAGAGAGGATCACAGAGAGAGTTTAAGCGAAAAGACCAGTATGGATGGTCCCAAAATATGTGGAAGGAAGTGCTGGGAACATTTAGGGAACAGAAGTTTAAAAAAGGTGAATGAATTAAACCATTGCAGAATGTTTAAGAGAGATATGATATTGTGATGGACGTAATTAAGCTGAATATATATAATACAGGAGAAGAACAGCTGTCCTGACAAGGAAGGAGGACCGTTTCTTAACCGAATATGAGGCTAGAACAGAAGGAGAAATGGGTTGACTGGCTGGAAGAGGAAATAACTTTGTGGCCAGCTGGACATATGAGTGGCTTGGACCTTGTCCTGACTGGGCTGCCACATGAAGACCACTGCCACCTGCCGGGTGGGGGTTGGCATTGCTTCTGGCTTCTGGTGATCAAAGCCAGAGTAAGAGGGTTAGGTACACACCAAAACCTGAGTTGGTATGGGGAGGTCCACTTTGAGATATTTCAAAGTGTTAGAATGAGTACATACATATTATCACACACATGTGGTTAGGAAGTAGTCAACAAGCCCAAAAGGTGAGTGAAACATCACGAGACAGGAGATTGATGGGCGGTACTAACGTCTCTATCTCTCTCTCTCGCTGCCTTGCTCTCTCTCTCATCAGACAAAAAGAAGAAAACTAAAACAATACTTCCGGGTTCCAAGATGGCGTCACTTCTGGCACCTCCCGATGACTTTACTACCGGCTCCATCTGATGACATCACTTCCGTCATTACATCACTTCCAGTCCCACAGTTTTGACGTCATCTCCTGCCAACTCACTTCCGTTCTCCATTTTGTATTTTGTATGTAAACGCCATGCTTTTTTTCAGTACAAAGACATTATACGGGGACGATCCCCAAACCTTTGTCCTTTGTGTGTTTTATTTTGGGGAAAAACCTATTACAATATATACCATCACAGACCTCTGGTGGGGGTTTGGGCAGGGATAGGGATTTGAATGGTAAAGAACATCATAAAGGTATGAGTAGAAGGGGTAGGGGTGCCAGATGGATGAAAAACGGGGAGGGGCGATTGAAAAATATCCCAAAAAAACAGCAATCGTAAAAGGCCATTTTTTTCCTGTGGATGACGATCAAAAATAGCCCAACTGGGTAAGACGTGGACCAGGCAACACTGGTCAAGTGAACAAGGAACAGGAAGGTTCAGTGTGATGGTTTCAAATTTGCTGACTGTTTTCCCAGTGAGATTTGTGGGCAGTGTAGCATAGTGGTTAAGGCTTTGGTCTTCAAACCTTGAGGTGGTGGGGTCAAATCCTGCTACTGACACTGTGGGACCCTAAACAAGTCACCTGACCTGCCTGTGCTCCAATTGGAACACCAACAAGAAATGTAACCAGTAGTATCATAATTAAGTAAATGTTAATTTGGCAGTGTTACATTAGAACAATCTGGATGAGAACAGGCCATTCAACCCAACAAAGCTATCCAGTCCTACCCACTTGAGTTTTGAAAGTTCTTAAAGTCCTACTGTCGACCACACTACTTGTACACTTATTCCAAGTGTCTGTCATTCTCTTTGTAAAGAAAAACTTCCTAATGTTTGTGTGAAATTTCCTATTAACAAGTTTCCAACTGTGACCCCGTGTTCTTGACGAACTCATTTTAAAGTCACCGTCTCGATCCACTGGACTAGTTCCCCTCATAATTTTAAACACTTCAGTCAGGTCTCCTCTTCATCCCCTGTAAAGGCTCAGCTCTTTTAGTCTTTCCTCATAACTCATCCCCTGTAGCCCTGGACTCAGCCTAGTCGCTCTTCTCTGGACCTTTTCTTGTGCTGCTCTGTCCTTTTTGTAGCCTGGAGACCAAAACTGCACCCAGTACTCCAGATGAGGCCTCACCAGTGTGTTATAAAGCTTGAGCAGAACCTCCTGTGACTTGTACTCCACACATCAAGGCGCTATATGACCTGACATTCTGTTTTCCTTCTTAATGGCTTCTGAACACTACATATGCAGAAAACTCTATAAAAGAATAAGAGTTGGATTCAAAAAATATCGGAAGGTTTTGGGAAAGACAAGAATGCACTGAAATGACTTGTATTCAGAACCTATTTGAGGTGCGTCAGTCTGAGTAAATGTTAGATGTTGTGTAAGCCTCTGCTATGCAAATTCGGTTGTCTATAAGTCCGTCTCTCGGTCTTTATTCTGTGAGCATTCTGTGGAACCTCTGCTTGGGGAACATTCCCTTAGCAGGCAGCTGTGATGAGCTGCTCCCTCTTCATGAAGAGAAATTCACAACGCAGTTGTTTTGTTTTGGTACAGTTCTCTATTGCTCTCTTTTCCCCTTTTGTATTGTCAATGTGTAGCCTTTGTCAGAAGGCCTCAAATCTCCCAGACTTACAGCTGTTTCTAAGGTATTGTACTTTATAACTTCTCCCCACCTTCCCTTCTACATTTATAACCTCAGGCAATGAGGTGTAGTAAAAGACACCCAGGAGTTCAGTTACACTTTATGAATATTATCAATAATACATTATTTAAATAATAACTATGCAAAGCACATTTGAATATTGGCAACCATACAACCTGATAAATGTTGATGTGTAGTTTCAGATGGCACACAGACTTGTTAGTTACGTAAAATGTCTCTAGTCAAGTCCTCATTTTGTGGTCAGCTTTCTTCAGAACAGGCCGCATGCCTGTCTCAATATGGCTGCCGAGCTGTTCTCTCCATTGTGTTGTCCTTTTCCATTCATAGTGTGTGACATGGTCCTTTAGCAGTTGGTAAGAGAGAGAAATAGTGAGGGAGGGGTAAATCAAGCAAATTTATAGATTCTCTGTCTAAACCCTACAGCCAATAGGGCATCATGGTACTTAAAGGCTTCTGATACAAGCCAATTCCAAACAGCCATACTTTAGACCAAAGTTTGGAGACAGAAATCCTTCACGCCTGCCCCCAAAACCACGTGTTAAGGTGAAGCTTGCCAGCTCGATAGTTGGCATCCATGTGGGGGTTGACTGAGAGAATCCCATGCCAGACTTGTTTTAGGCACTTTCCCCCAACCCTGTCATAAAATTCACTATCCTGACTTAGTCTTAGGGGTTTAGGGGGTAAACATGAATGCTTCTCACTAATGACATACTAATATTATATCACTTTGCCTAAGGTACAAATAAAGACATTCACAATATTTACAGTGCATCCGGAAAGTATTCACAGCACATCACTTTTTCCACATTTTGTTATGTTACAGCCTTATTCCAAAATGGATTTTTTCCTCAGAATTCTACACACAACACCCCATAATGACAACGTGAAAAATGTTTACTTGAGGTTTTTGCAAATTTATTAAAAATAAAAAAATTGAGAAATCCCATGTACATAAGTATTCACAGCCTTTGCCATGAAGCTCCAAATTGAGCTCAGGTACATCCTGTTTCCCCTGATCATCCTTGAGATGTTTCTGCAGCTTCATTGGAGTCCACCTGTGGTAAATTCAGTTGACTGGACATGATTTGGAAAGGCACACACCTATCTATATAAGGTCCCACAGTTGACAGTTCATGTCAGAGCACAAACCAAGCATGAAGTCAAAGGAATTGTCTGTAGACCTCCGAGACAGGATTGTCTTGAGGCACATCTGAGGAAGGTTACAGAAAAATTTCTGCTGCTTTGAAGGTCCCAATGAGCACAGTGGCCTCCATCATCCGTAAGTGGAAGAAGTTCGAAACCACCAGGACTCTTCCTAGAGCTGGCCGGCCATCTAAACTGAGTGATCAGGGAGAAGGACCGTAGTCAGGGAGGTGACCAAGAACCCGATAGTCACTCTGTCAGAGCTCCAGAGGTCCTCTGTGGAGAGAGGAGAACCATCCAGAAGGACAACCATCTCTGCAGCATTCCACCAATCAGGCCTGTATGGTAGAGTTGCCAGACGGAAGCCACTCCTTAGTAAAAGGCACATGGCAGCCTGCCTGGAGTTTGCCAAAAGACACCTGAAGGACTCTCAGACCATGAGAAAGAAAATTCTCTGGTCTGATGAGACAAAGATTGAACTCTTTGGTGTGAATGCCAGGCGTCACGTTTGGAGGAAACCAGGCACCGCTCATCAGCAGGCCAATACCATCCCTACAGTGAAGCATGGTGGTGGCAGCATCATGCTGTGGGGATGATTTTCAGCGGCAGGAACTGGGAGACTAGTCAGGATAAAGGGAAAGATGACTGCAGCAATGTACAGAGACATCCTGGATGAAAACCTGCTCCAGAGCGCTCTTGACCTTGGACTGGGGCAACGGTTCATCTTTCAGCAGGACAACGACCCTAAGCACACAGCCAAGATATCAAAGGAGTGGCTTCAGGACAACTCTGTGAATGTCCTTGAGTGGCCCAGCCAGAGCCCAGACTTTGAATCCGACTGAACATCTCCGGAGAGATTTTAAAATGGCTGTGCACCGACGCTTCCCATCCAACCTGATGGAGCTTGAGAGGTGCTGCAAAGAGGAATGGGCGAAACTGGCCAAGGATAGGTGTGCCAAGCTTGTGGCATCATATTCAAAAAGACTTGAGGCTGGAATTGCTGCCAAAGGTGCATCGACAAAGTATTGAGCAAAGGCTGTGAATACTTATGGACATGGGATTTCTCAGTTTTTTTATTTTTAATAAATTTGCAAAAACCTCAAGTAAACTTTTTTCACGTTTTCATTATGGGGTGTTGTGTGCAGAATTCCGAGGAAAAAAATGAATTTAATCCATTTGGGAATAAGGCTGTAACATAACAAAAAGTGATGCGCTGTGAATACTTTCCGGATGCACTGTATCAACTTGTATGCAAAATTTCACACCACAACAGCAGTGAACAAGCTTCCTCCTGTCTAGTTTCTGACCTCAGAGGTCCTAGTTGAGGACCAAATTTCTTTCTCTTTCATTTATTGTATTTCCTTTTTAATTGTTTCCACAGTATATGCTGGAGGTGAACAAGTGCAATAGCAGGAACACATAAATAAATGAAGAGGAGGAAACTTCAGAGAATCGGCTCCTTAACGTTCAACCAGTGGATGACAAGGTGAGAGTTTTATGGGTATATTTCTGGGCATATGTTAATATTTGCGTTTTAAGAAACTACACTTGCTGGTATTGATTTTTAACAGGAGGTCCGCAAACAAAGGCTTGCCATAATACAAACTTAATGAAATAAAAGGGACAATTTTTGCGGAATTATACATCGCTTAGATGACGTGGATCGTGGCATTCACCAATGAGAGCTGCTATAAACATCACTTTGTTTCCCTAACGATTAATAAAGGGGTTTTCTATCCATTCTTTAGTTCCCCACAGTAAGTCAAAAATCCACCGAGAGGAAACGCCAAGTCCTTCAGCCTGTGCCCGGTGAGATTACTGGGAATCCTAATTTTATTCTCGGTAATCACTCGATTGCAAAACTAATTGTGATTACTCAATGCGTCAAAGCAAAAAGAAAATTGATCACATTTAGATGGCTAGAAGGCATCGGGCGCACTGACATTTCCAATTTTTCCATCGTATAAAACTAAAGAAAGTGTCTCTTTTCCAGCGTCTCGAAAAGCGTGAGAATTTTGATTTTGAGCGCATTTGACCTGAACTGTCCTTTGTATAAAACACTAATTGATTTTCAAGAATGACAAATGGCACGGCGAGGCCGCCACAATGGTAATTCCCTCCTCGAAATGAAAATGTACAGTAAGCCAATCTCACAGTCCATAGTTCTTTTCGAATCTATCTCTTACATGTACATAATGGAACATTCTGGTGCATTTGACTGAAATTTATACTGATCTTTTATTTATGCCCTGAAAATATGGCAGATAAAAAACATAAGTGTTCTTGATATTGTGTTTTGTCATATCTAGCAGGGAAGATTGAAATCCTGAGAAACAATTTTCTGAAGAAATGAAATAGCATGGCCTCCTGAACCCCCGAGGAAAATAACCTCGCTGTTTGGTCCGAATATATGAAACAGAGGCATGAAATAAGTAAAATCGACAAGTGCGTCGGCACGTCAGGCTTTCATTCTGTGCCTCTGGGTTTATGGGGGGGGGGGGGGTTTGGGGGGGGGGCACCTGATTCTAGGACTGCACACCTGCAGCATGGCCAGGTAGTGGGGGCTTTAACAATGTCGTCCTTAAAACTGTTGAGGAGGAAGGGGAGAGTCGAGGCAATAAAAAGCCAGCGAGGCCATTGGGTTTTATGTTGAGTGGCACTTTATTGGCAATGTTGTAAAATAACAAAGCATTAGCAAAGAGTAATAAAGACCCCATGGAGTGAGAAATGGGGCACATTAGGAGGAAGAAATAATGAGACCTAATTGCTTTCAGGAATATCAATCCATCCATTATCCAACCTGCTATATCCTAACACAGGGTCACGGGGGAGCCAATCCCAGCCAACATAGGGCACAAGGCAGGAACAAATCCTGGGCAGGGCGCCAGCCCACACACACGGGGCAATTTAGGATCACCAATGCACCTAACCTGCATGTCTTTGAACTGTGGGAAACCCACGCAGACACGGGGAGAACCATGCAAATTCCATGCAGGGAGGACCCGGGAAGCGAACCTCAGGTCTCCTTACTGCAAGGCAGCAGCGCTACCACTGTACTACCGTGCCGCCTCTTTCAGGAATATACTGTGGGGCAAAAAAGTATTTAGTCAGCCACCAATTGTGCAAGTTCTCTCACTTAAAAAGATGAGAGAGGCCTGTAATTTTCATCATAGGTAAACCTCAACTATGAGAGACAAAATGAGAAAAAAAAATCCAGAAAATCACATTGTCTGATTTTTGAAGAATTTATTTGCAAATTATGGTGGAAAAAAAGTATTTGATCAATAACAAAAGTTCATCTCAATACTTTGATACATACCCTTTGTTGGTAATGACAGAGGTCAAATGTTTTCTGTAAGTCTTCACAAGGTTTTCACACACTGTTGCTGGTATTTTGGCCCATTCCTCCATGCAGATCTCCTCTAGAGCAGTGATGTTTTGGGGCTGTCGCTGGGCAACACGGACTTTCAACTCCCTCCAAAGATTTTCTATGGGGTTGAGATCTGCAGACTGGCTAGGCCACTCCAGGACCTTGAAATGCTTCTTACGAAGCCACTCCTTCGTTACCTGGGCGGTGTGTTTGGGATCATTGTCATGCTGAAAGACCCAGTCACGTTTCATCTTCAATGCCCTTGCTGATGGAAGGAGGTTTTCACTCAAAATCTGACGATACATGGCCCCATTCATTCTTTCCTTTACACGGATCAGTCGTCCTGGTCCCTTTGCAGAAAAACAGCCCCAAAGCATGATGTTTCCACCCCCTTGCTTTACAGTAGGTATGGTGTTCTTTGGATGCAACTCAGCATTCTTTCTCCTCCAAACACGACGAGTAGAGTTTTTACCAAAAAGTTCTATTTTGATTTCATCTGACCATATGACATTCTCCCAATCCTCTTCTGGATCATCCAAATGCTCTCTAGCAAACTTCAGACGGGCCTGCACATGTACTGGGTTAAGCAGGGGGACACGTCTGGCACTGCAGGATTTGAGTCCCTGGTGGCGTAGTGTGTTACTGATGGTAGCCTTTGTTACTTTGGTCCCAGCTCTCTGCAGGTCATTCACTAGGTCCCCCCGTGTGGTTCTGGGATTTTTGCTCACCGTTCTTGTGATCATTTTGACCCCACGGGGTGAGATCTTGCGTGGAGCCCCAGATCGAGGGAGATTCAGTGGTCTTGTGTGTCTTCCATTTTCTAATAATTGTTCCCACAGTTGATTTCTTCACACCAAGCTGCTTACCTATTGCAGATTCAGTCTTCCCAGCCTGGTGCAGGTCTACAATTTTGTTTCTGGTGTCCTTTGACAGCTCTTTGGTCTTGGCCATAGTGGAGTTTGAAGTGTGACTGTTTGAGGTTGTGGACAGGTGTCTTTTATATTGATAACGAGTTCAAACAGGTGCCATTAATACAGGTGACGAGTGGAGGATAGAGGAGCCTCTTACAGAAGAAGTTACAGGTCTGTGAGATCCAGAAATCTTACTTGTTTGTAGGTGACCAAATACTTATTTTCCACCATAATTTGCAAATAAATTCTTTAAAAATCAATGTGATTTTCTGGATTTTTTCTTTCTCATTTTGTCTTATATTTGAGGTATACCTATGATGAAAATTACAGGCCTCTCTCATCTTTTTAAGTGGGAGAACTTGCACAATTGGTGGCTGACTAAATACTTTTTTGCCCCACTGTACTGTTGTTTATTGCATTACATTTACTTCTTTGACTGACACCTCTGTTTCAGACACATTTACTTACATTTCCTTTGTTTTCCCAATTGGAGTACCGACAAGGTGAAATGACTTGCTAATAATGGGATCTGAGCCCCACTACCTCAGGGTTGGAGGTCCAAAGCCGTAACCGTTACGACTTGATGAGCGTAATTTGTACCATCTCAAACCATTCCATTCATCTTCTGAACCTGCTTTTGTCCATTCAGGGATCCTTTGGGAGCCAACATCTATTCTGGCAACCAAACCCTTAGAGGAGACAGGCATGTGGGAAAGTAAGTGCACCCCTTGGAAACTGTTGACCTTTTTTAGGCAGGCAGACGGTACCTGCAGATAAAGGGTGACGTACTTGAACAATTGACACATCAAATTGATTTCGTGTATTCATTTTCGTAATCTGAATGAACACATACACTCACTGGCCACTTTATTAGGTACACCGGTTCAACGGCAACAAAAGGATATGATTAAAGTGGAGCAGATGATATTATTTATCTTGACTTTCAGAAAGCATCTGATAAGGTGCCACATGAGAGGTTGGGCATCAAATTAAAAGAAGTGGGAGTTCAGGGTGTTATGTGTAGATGGGTGCAGAATTGGCTCAGACACGAGCAGAGGGTGATGGTGTGAGGAACCTCATCAGAATTGGCCGATGTTAAGAGTAGTGACCAGCAGGGGGCAGTGCTGGGGCCACTGCTATTTTTAATATAAATTATTGATTTAGACAGGAATATAAGGAACAAACAGGTTAAGTTTGCAGATGATACCAAGATAGGTGGAATATCAGATAATTTGGAATCTGTTACATCATTACAGAAGGACTTGGATAGCAGACAGGCTTGTGCAGATTTGTGGCAAATGAAATTTAATGACAGTTAATGAAAAATATTACACATTGGAAGTAAAAATGTGAGGTCTGAATACACAATGGGCAGTCGGAAAATCAAGAGTCCACCTTATGAGAAGGATTTAGGAGTCATAGTGGACTCTAAGCTCTCGACGTCCCGACAGTGTTCAGAGGCCATGAAGAAGGCTAACAGAATGTCCGGTTATATAGCACCTTGACGTGTGGAGTACAAGTCACAGGAGGTTGTGCTCAAGCTTTATAACACACTGGTGAGGCCTCATCTGGAGTTCTGTGTGCAGTTTTGGTCTCCAGGCTACAAAAAGGACATAACAGCACTAGAAAAGATCCAGAGAAGAGCAACTAGGCTGATTCAGAGCTACAGAGGATGAGTTAGGAGGAAAGATTCAAAGAGCTGAGCCTTTACAGTTTAAACTAAAGAAGATTAAGAGGAGACGTGATTGAAGTGTTTAAAATTATGAAGGGAATAGTGGATCGAAACTGTTATTTTAAAATGAGTTCATAAAGAACACGGGGACACAGTTAGAAACTTGTTAAGGGGAAATTTCACACACACATTTGGTAGTTTTTCTTTACACAAAGAACGATAGACACTTGGAGTAAGTGACCAAGTAGTGTGGTAGACAGGAGGACTTTAGGGACTTTCAAAACTCGACTTGATGTTATTTTGGAAGAAATAAGTGGATAGGATTGGCGAGCTTTGTTGGGCTGAATGGTCTGTTCTCGTCCAGAGTGTTCTAATTTTCTAACATTTGTAAAATGATCAGACTCGACACTCTCAAAAAGGTTTGGGGGCAGCCACCCGTATATTTTTATCCCTGGCTGCAATGGGTTTGTTTTTTTGTAGACAGACGTGTCTCTGATGGAGTCCAGACATGAACTGTTTGAGAAGATGGCGGTTTTAATTGACAAGACCTGAAGTGACATAGGGGAACTGGAAGTGACTTTCTTCGGATGTCATTGTAGGCACCGGAAGCGGAAATAACGTCTTCAGCAAAGAGTCAGGCAGGTTTTCCCGCAGCTGGTCTGTAGAGATAACAGGAGAAGGTTTAGTGCAACCTGCCACCCCCTGGCCTGGCGTGGAATTACCTTTGCTTGGTCCATGCAGCATCCTCCTACTCGCATGTGTGTGACACACAAATATCTAATTAGCCAATCACATGGCAGCAACTCAATGCATTTTGGCCTGTAGACATCATCAAGACGACCTGCTGAAGCTCAAACCGAGCATCAGAAAGGGGGTTTAAGTGACTTTGAACATGCCATGGTTGTTGGTGCCAGACAGGCTGGTCTGAGTATTTCGGAAGCTGTTGATCTACTGGGATTTTCACACACAACCTTCTGTAGGATTTGTTGATGATTAGGAATGCTTAGTACCAATGAGATTTTATTTTCCTTATGTTTTTTATTCTAGTACTAAGGTTCCCAATGGTGCTAAAGAAATCTAAGGGGGCATTTCTGGTCCAAGACAAATTAAGGGGGCATTGAGGACTGGCTGCTGCCCCATGGGGCAATACTCGCAAGAACGCGCTGAGAAGTTGGATTAATACTAAAAATCATTGAACGCACGTTTCAACCAATTATTGTAAATGTCCATTAAGAAAGACCCATCTGTATTAAATACTGTAGTAGGTATTGGTACATTATATTTACAAGTTTGCACAAGTCATGCATTCTCAGATCATGCAAATCCTTACAAGATTAACACACATGCAGAGGACTGAATCTATGCATGTTTTGACAGGTTCATTGAACATTACTATGAATACATGAGAAATTTTTTATCAATACCAGATCGTTTCAGAATTCCTTCAGAGCAAGTGTAAACCTAAAATTACAGTGTGGTACCTACAGATAACATTCAAAGGAAAACTTACGTGGACCGACTTATTAAAAACCAGGTGCTCACTTCGCTTGCCAACCCCCCTGCCTGCGCTACATGCCAGCCACTTTGCGCACTCCTAGATTGCGGGCTGATTCAGTAAAATTAATGGGGATTCCAACTGAGTTAAATGATGACAGAATATTGTTATGATCAGCATCATTCCCTCCAACAATTAACATCTCTGTTTTATCGGTGTTTAAAGACAAGTAGTTCTCATTCATCCGCTCCTTTAATTCGCTAACACAACTAATTAAAGACAACATCGGAGAAACTTCATCTGATTTAAATGAAAGGTATAACTGGGTGTCATCTGCATACGAGTGAAAATGAACATGATGTTTCCTAATGAGAGATCCCAGTGGAAGCATGTAAGTGGAAGAGTGAGGTAGAGTAGCCAGAGAAAACTCATACAGACATGTCAGTGTTCGGGTTCATCTATCGTTATTGCCCCGGCTTAAGTTTATGTTTGGTACATTAAATGAAGATGAAGTAAGATAATATATATTTTTTTAATTTTCTTTAATTATTTAATTTGCAGTTGTTGTGGGCCACCCTGACATCACCACTCCTGAGACTCCCCAGTATTAGTATGGCGTTCCCAATGATTTGCTCAGTGAATGTAACTAAACAATCTGTACAAAAAGAAAGTAAATGGGATCAGGTACAATATTTACCAAGCGTCTCAGAATCACACAAAAAATAGGAGTAGGATAATAATTTGTCCCATCTCAGAACTGGACATGAGAAGTCGTTGAGAAGCGTCCTACTCCCAGTCCCAGCGAGGAGTAGAAGGCCACATCTGAGGATGAATGACATCAACATTTTGCAGCACCCCTTATCACAAATTAACAATCATGATGCTGTTTCGTAGTTTTCTGATATTAATGTTGAAGATTCACCACAAAGATAGAACAAGAAAATCATAATAATATAGGATTACACTCCGCTACAAATAATTATTACCACTTTGCAGCATCACGGATAATACATTGATGTGCACCAAGATGGAAAGGCCGAAACACATAACGGATATGGGGGTTAAGTCCAATAACGATCATGTTTAGCTGTACTTCACTGGGAAAAAAATATCTGTAAAAATACACTACATTAACCATACTTTGTCACAGTACAAAACAGTAATACAGTAAACAGTTAATAATAATATAATAAATAGATGAATACAATATAATTTACAGTAGAGATGTGTTTAGCTGTCAATATCAATTAATTGTTTCAATGGGCAAGATTATTTTGTGAATGATTGTTGTATTGCCGTAACTCATAATGGTACATAATTGTAAATTTGCATAATGTTCGTATATTTGCATCAGGAAACACTCCCTTTGCAGCAAAGCTGAAAATGTGTCCTTGTATCCCCCATACCTGTGTAAATACTTAATGACGGTCAGGAAAATCATTTTTCATTGTGTTCTGAATATTTTTGTGGTCATGGAAACTTGTTTATGCGGACTTATTTTCAATATAGTAATCCCTCGCTATATCGCACTATTGGCGGATGGCTGAGAAGCTACCCAATCAGAGCACGCAGTTAAGTTCCTGTGTGCTGGTTGGCTCAGCGCTGAATTTGATTCCGCTGCGTTAACCAGGAAGTCTCGTCTCCCTCATTCAGCATCAATGTGTTTCGCTGTGTAAAGAGTTAACTTTTGAGCTCTTTTGTGTTTATCTTTGTGCCTAGTCAAGCCCTTCGTTATATTTCCAAAATGATCTGCTACTGCTTCAGGGGCCGTGCCCAAGTGCCAACGGAAGATGCTAACGATTGCCGAAAATGTGTTGAAGGAAGGGAACAGCTACACCACTGTAGGACGCCATTACGGCATCAATGAGTCCACGATTCTTTTTATTTAAAAAGGAGGAAAAGAATCTAAGATCTACGGCCGCACTGTCCTTTAACCAAGGCGTAAAACGAGTTGTAAGTGGACGTAATAAGGCGGTAGTCTGGACGGAATCTGCTATAGGGATTTGGATTGAAGAGTGATGGAAGGAGAACAACGGCGGTGCTACACTGTCGCCTGAAGAGGCTCCTTTAGAAGAGCTGTAACGCTCTCCTTTGTTGTGCAGTAAAATTAAACTCATCGTTATCAGACAAGTCGTTGTGTCGTTGGTGAGTAACCATAATTAATTATCTACGTACAGTACTTATTACATGTAAGTACGTTTAGTGTCACTGTCCACACATTTTACTGTAAACAATTTTTCTTGCATTGTACGTATTGCTGGTGGCCTGTATATCGTAATGGCTGTAACGTATGTGATATTGGAGACGCTCAATATCTTTAAAATAATATTTAGGTTTTGCTGTATATAAACAGTGTGTTTACATACATAATTTCCAACGAATCTTACCAAATATCTAAGAGAATACAAAGGGGTTATGCTGTATAACTGTGCGGGAAATGTTTATAAAAGTGTGGGAGAGTTTATAAGGGCTTAAAATATATAAAAATAACCATAAAAACATATGGTTTTTACTTCACGAATTTTCACCTTTTGCGGGGGGTTCTGGAACGCAACCCCCGCGATCGAGGAGGGATCACTGTATGCTGGCAAAACCGTAACACACCCTATATCAAAAAAGCAAAGCTTCCTTCTCCAATGGATAACATGAATTTGAATTCTGTAACTATTGAATCATGTCCAGTGACCGAAATAAAAGCCGTTTGCTTACATTTTCATATTTTATTATAGTTAGACATTCTTATTCGTCTCATGTGTATTGTAGGTATATTGTAGTAAGATGGACATTAAATTAGAAGCAGAATGAAACCATTGAATTAAATTTTAATCATAATAGGATTATAACTGTTGACTGCATTAGTTTTACTGAGGCAAACAATATACAGTAGAACCTCGTAAAGCAAACATCTCCTGACTTAAACAATTCGGAACACGAAAGGGTCATTCGATTTCCCATAGAACAAAATGTCACAACATGAACATCCTACTAAAACATGTATGGATCAAGACACGGCTGTGAGGAGTAGAGACCAAGCCAAACAGGCCTACGTATGCTGTATATGCTGTCACAAGAACAACAAATAGACATCTTAAAGGTTTGGGGCTGCCACCTGTATAATGTGCCTTGGCTGCAAAAAGGTAGTTAAAGATAGTGACTGAGTCCAAAACAGAATTCCAATATTGAATCAAGGCCAGTGTAGGAAGTGACGTCATCGGGGCCAGAAGAGGAATTTCCCAAGAATGGTCTGCAAGGGATTAAGAAAGACAGTTAGCACACCCCGTTGCCCCCTGGTCAGATGTGGAGTTGCCATTATTCAGGCCCATTAGTTGACTCCTGTTTGTGTGTGACAGTGCCTATGACTTAGCCACAGTATCAACGCAGATCTCCTATTGTAAAGATGTGCTAAAACTGTGTTCTCTGTGAATGTGTTATTTTTTTGCTTTGCGCATTCCCTGACCATAACCTATCATTTATGGGGGAACTTTGAATGCTTTAGATTCATCAAAAATTTTGATCTCCGGTTTTCGACAGATCTCAATGTTTTAGTGTCCCCCGATACCGAAAACATTGATATCTCGATGATTTGTGTTTGACTCTGTATGTCACAGTTTCTTGTGGACGGTTGAGAGCTAAAATGGCTGGTTGGAAAAATACCAAACTTGAAACTTAAGCCTGTTATGAGATGACGATGTGCTGATTAGTTTTTGAGTCAAATCGTGCAAGAGAAAGAGGCGCTCTAGGAACCCTCAAATACTGTAATTCTGCAATGAATTATGAATTCTTCTTGTCAGTTGCTATAGTAATGACTTATTTTATGATCAGAAAGGTCAGCGGTAAATAATTACTGAAATGTTAATAGAATAGTTCGGGCAACTTGGTTCCTAGGGTGCAAAGCCTACTGACACTCATGTCCAAATCTTTTGGGTTTTGCTGTTGAAAATAATTATCATGGCCCCTAAGAAAATTAGCAGTGAGAATAGCGAGGCAAAGAGGAAGCGTGTATGTGTTACAATTGAGCTAAATAATGGAAATAATAACAAAACATGAGAGTAGTTTGTGTGTGTCGACTCTTGCATAAGAGAATTGGATGGCCAAGTCGACAATGAGCACATTTTTGAAAAATAAAGACGCAGTTAAAGGTGCTAATGTTGCAAAAGGTGTTAAAATGTTATCGAAATGGACAGGGACAATTACTGAAGAAGTAGAAAAGTTAATTGTTAGTGTGGATTCACCGGAAACAATTATCGGGAGACAGTATTTCCGAGGCAATCATTTGTGGGTCTAGAACATATCAATCATACTTATATTATTTATTATTGGGAAATTTGATTTGAAACTCGGCCAGCCTTCTGATATGGAACAAGTTCATGTTATGAGATACCACTGTACTGGTCTATGCTCCCCACCGGTTTTTGACGGTTAAATAATTAGCAGTTCAGCTGCCAGTCATTTAATTGTTAAGTTAGGACCAAATTTTTTACATTGTTCCAGAAGAATCAATTTTCCACCATTATGGTACATGGGAAACATAACACTATACTGAAACTAACCTCAGCTATTCTTGCACTCTTATCGAACTTGAGTCACTCTTCCATTGTTCCTGATCGTCTTTCAGATTCGCTTGACATGTCTTTCTGTTTCAGTGTCCCCACCCCGATATCTTCTGTGATGGTCTATTTATCTTCAGCCTCGGGAGCATCTGCTTGTAAGGTGAAAATTGAAAAGGTTTTGCAGAATGTACAGTAGAGCTTGGCATACCTGTGTGACATTTCGCTGTCACTCACCCATCCTGCCCCGCTTGTCTTCATGGTGATATGCTGGCTACTATTACTTAAACATAAGTAACATGACAGTTATAATTGTATAATAACCCTCACTTATTCTGTTTTTCTTCTCGGTACTCAAATGTGGCACTTGGTGCCACGGCCCACCTGCCAAGTTGTTTTGCCTGCCTAAGGAAAAGTCATCTCTGATGGAGGATCGCAGGAATCGTGGGAAAGAGGGGTCCTTTCATCGGATTGGCTGGCCCAGCACTGTTTCAGACGTGGAATGGCCAAATAGGGGAGGCAGCTTGATGGACGAGGTCTCCAGGACTCTACACAAATCCAAATCTTATTATGGGATATATCATCTACTGTTAAATTCTGCTCTGTACTTCTAAAATTTATATTTTTTATTTCTTACTATATTGAGAAATTGTTCTGTTCTGTGTACTGCATTGCATTGTATTGACCCCCTTCTTTTGACACCCACTGCACGCTCAACCTACCTGGAAAGGGGTCTCTCTTTGAACTGCCTTTCCCAAGGTTTCTTCCATTTTTTTTCCCTACTAGGTATTTTTGGGAGTTTTTCCTTGTCTTCTTAGAGAGTCAAGGCTGGGGTGCTGTCAAGAGGCAGGGCCTGTTAAAGCCCATTGCGGCACTTCTTGTGTGATTTTGGGCTATACAAAAATAAACTGTATTGTATTGTACTATTGTACCGCTGCCCCGGGAGAACAACTAGACCCCGGGCTGCTGCACAATTAGAAAACTGCTGGAGCAAAGCATTTCGATATCGAAAATCTTTCGGGGCAATGTAACCAACTCTCGTCCTTTTATTTGACCCCTCACCACATGTCCCAGCTCAGCATTAAACTACAAGCAATATCACAAATAAAGAAGAGGGGAAAAAACATATACACGTACATATTTTACATATAGACAAAAAAACAAACAACTACATAACTTAGCAATCACAACCACCTTTCATGGTTTTTGAGCGAGATGTTCATGTTTAGGAGAAACCAGTTTTCCAAATAGGTTTACTGCCTTCTCTTTGTCCATAAACAGTAAAAGCCTCCCTGAATACGCCGGCCGCCGAGCTGATAACAAAAAGTTCAGTCCTACCGGTCCAAAGAATTGTCAGCGAAATAAAGAAAAAAGTCCGTTTTCAGAGACACGTCTCCCTTGTGTCGCTGAGCGAGCCAAAATAAACTTTTTTCCAGCGGGTGTATTTCTTGGCGCTACCTCGTCGCTTCCCTTTGTTCCACCGGTTTTAAAGTCTTCAGCACCAACCGTCCGTTCCGTGTTACGACCTCCCCCTTAAAGGTGTATTTACAGTATCCGCTTTTCCTAAAATGCACCCTAAGGAGCAGCAAACTGCCAACGGAACAATAGCACATGTGGCACCCGCTACACTATGATGTAGCGAACTAAAAAAACCCAGCTAAGATTCACACCGTCAATAGGACGCTGATTTTTAAATTTTTTCGGTGGTATCCCAGGAATGCACCCAGCCTTGGCCCGACTCACACACACTCCTTCACAGAGACAATAAGCAAACGTAATTAAACAGAAATTGAAAAATGTATTAAACAATATTAAACGAAATATATCTACACAAACTAAAACGATCCCTCCCCAGTTCCCTTTACAGCGATATACAATAAACACGAATTCAGCAATAACAAACAACTAACAAAAACCACACACAATGAAGTCCATAAAAAATGGCAAGTGATGTAATGAAATGATGGAGATACTGTAGATAATCCAGAGATCAGCTCGCTGTATGTGAATGTAAAGATCAGTCCTACTGGTATTTCCTGATGAGATGATGAAGTGTGAATGGGATCGGGAGTGTTCTTTTCTTTGTAGGATGACAACAAGTCCTCAAACAGTCCTCATGCAGCAGGAAGACAACAGACAGTCCATACACCGAAAATAGGAGATGATCCAGGACAAAAACATGAATCCACAGGTAGTAAATGGGAAGACAAACAGACAGGCACCTCAGGACACGAAACAACAAAAGTCTTCCTGTATTCTCTGTAGAACTGGCCTCCTTTTAAATCCCACGCCAGCCTCCTTGTCCCCAGCAGCCCCTGCATACTCAGCAGAAGACCAATCGGAGCTACTGCAGGGACTGCTGGGAATTGAAGTTTCATTCCCCAGTTCCACCGCTACTATGGTATGACCACCTGTGTGTTGATATAGTGATGTTGCTTTCTATTCACATATTCCTGCTAAGCTACATTTGAGGCAATGCTCTTCATGTGTGTGCTGATTTGCATTAATTCAGCTTACTTTATTTAACACTACCTCATGGGGAGTCACAGGGGAAATGGTTAAATCTGCATATGACCTCTCACATTGTGAAGGTGTTCAAAGTTTGATGCAAAATTCAAGAAATGCTTGGTTCTGGCCTAACCAAATCATTGGTATTGTAAAGAGTAACACTATCAACACGTTAAATTCGGCTGACAGTGCATAGCTTCTCTGTGTAGATGGTTCCTTGACATAATGTTCAAGAATATTACAGTAAAACCTTGGATTGCGAGTAACTTAGTCTGTGAGTGTTTTGCAAGACAAGCTAAATTTTTTAATAAATTTTGACTTGATAAACGACCGAGGTCTTGCAATATGAGTAGTAAGTATACGCTTTGTCTGCTGAGCGTCACGTGATCACAACTGAGCTGATGGTTTTTCTCTCTCTCTCTCGCTGCGGGATTGTGGGTAATCGTCTCCCATTTTCGGTCTCAGTTGGTGTGCCTCACTCATATAGTTAACATCTGTACGAGCGTATACTGTTTACTATAGCATTGTTAATAATAATAATTCATTACATTTATATAGCACTTTTCTCAGTACTCAAAACGCTATCCACACAGGGAGGAACCGGGAAGCGAACCCACAATCTTCCACAGTCTCCTTACTGTAAAGCAACAGCACTACCACTGCCCCACCTGTGAGGATTGTTACCACGTGTGTGTGTGTTGTAACATGTGAGTCCCTGTATTGCACCACAAAACACGAAGCGGAGTCTCAGTACATTAGCAAAAGCAGTTTTTATTCAGCTTGAAACAGGAACAGCACAGTTATTTAATGTAGCGGGATCTGCTACTCTCCTATACACAGACCCAGCAATCAGGCAGGGTTGTGACCAGATTAGTGGCCAAGTAATCCTGTGCCCTTGCATTTATAATGTTCCGTGCATCACCCATCAACGGCAGGCACTTATAGCATGTCTGCAATCTTTTCGGATTCGCTTTTACGGCGCTGGGAGCCTGCAGTTGCTTTGGGACGCTCTTACGCGTATTGTCCCGTTGGGTGGAATCCCAAAAGAGTTTAGAGTTTTGTGTCCAAGTCTAGTGACTCTTCAGGCAAAAGCAACTGTCATTGGATAGGTTTCCTTGTTAAAGTCGCAAGAAAAAGAAGATTCCAGTGAGCCAACAGATAGCAGGGATTCCGTTAGTTAGAGTGAAAGTCGTCCTACACAATAACCTTCCTCCTCCTCCTCCTCTCTCTCATCTCCCTCACACCAGCCACGATTCATTTCAAAGATAAAGTTCAGGTTAATTTGTTTTATGTATTTTTATTTTATATTTTGTATTAATCATTTTTATATGAATTATTTTAGGTTGTGGAACGAATCGTCTGAGTTTCCATTATTTCTTATGGGGAAATTTGCTTTGATATACGAGTGATTTGGATTACAAGCATGTTTCCGGAACGAATTATGCTCGCAATCCAAGGTTCCACCATATACTGTTTCGAATATTATTCCACCTGTCAATCAATATCTTTTTATGGCTTTATTGTTGTCCAGCATTTCTAAGACATTCTGTCTTTGCGTGCTGATCGTTGCCTGAACACAACCTTGTGGC
Source organism: Erpetoichthys calabaricus (assembly GCF_900747795.2). Lineage (NCBI taxonomy): Eukaryota > Metazoa > Chordata > Cladistia > Polypteriformes > Polypteridae > Erpetoichthys > Erpetoichthys calabaricus. Next base: position 13,364,073 of record NC_041401.2, read on the forward strand.
AGTTTATAATGACGTATGATGGCTCTCGAGCCCCCAAAAATCATGATGAAGGTAGGAGTAGTTTCCTAAATCAGCAAAATTGATAAAATGGTTTTACTTCTTCTTTTAAGGGTAGAACCAAAGACCAAATTGAGCCAGTTAGGACGGTTCTCCTACTCTGAGACGCTTGATAAATACGGGCACAGATTTATTAAAATGCATGTTTATAGAGAACCCTGGGTAGGCAAGTAGGTATGTTTTTATTATTCCAGAAAAAAAATTTGCAACAGGGATATGCACGTATAGAGAGTCCTCCATAATGTTTGGGATAAAGACAAATTTTTCCTTGATTTCCGCACCCCCCCCCCCCCCCCCCCCCCACCCTCGCTCCCCAGTTTAAAATTCCAAATATCAAAATTCAGACTTGTGATTAAAGTGCACACTGCAGACTTTCATTTAAGGGGATTTGCACATATTTTGGTGGCACAGCACTTTGTCTACATGTTTCCCCATTTCAGGGCACCATAATGTTTGGGACAATTGGCGTCCCAGGTGTCTGGGACTCCTTAGGTGCGTTTCATGGCTTCATAAAATACCTTGGCCTGCTTCTACCCTTTGGAGTCTGGAGTTGCCATTGTTCAACATGACGACAACAACATTTACAGTGATCCCTCGCTATATCGCGCTTCGCCTTTCGCGGCTTCACTCTATCGCAGATTTTATATGTAAGCATATTTAAATATATATCGCGGATTTTTTGCTGGTTCGCGGATTTCTGAGGACAATGGGTCTTTTAATTTCTGTTACACGCTTCCTCAGTTGGTTTGCCCAGTTGATTTCATACAAGGGACGCTATTGGCAGAATGGCTGAGAAGCTACCCAACGTACTTTTCTCTCTCTCTTGCGCTGACTTTCTCTGATCCTGACGTAGGGGGTGTGAGCAGGGGGGCTGTTCGCACACCTAGACGATACGGACGCTCGTCTAAAAATGCTGAAAGATTATCTTCACGTTGCTACCTTCTGTGTGCAGCTGCTTCGTGAAGCGACATGCTGCACGGTGCTTCGCATACTTAAAAGCTCAAAGGGCACGTATTGATTTTTCAGTTTGTTTTTCTCTGTCTCTCTCTCTCTCTCTCTCTGCTCCTGACAGAGGGGGTGTGAGCTGCCGCCTTCAACAGCTTTGTACCGGCGGTGCTTCGCATACTTAAAAGCCAAACAGCCCTATTGATTTTTGACTGCTTGCTTTGTTCTCTCTCTCTCTCTCTCTCTCTCCTGACGCGCACTCCTTTGAAGAGGAAGATATGTTTGCATTCTTTTAATTGTGAGACAGAACTGTCATCTCTGTCTTGTCATGGAGCACAGTTTAAACTTTTGAAAAAGAGACAAATGTTTGTTTGCAGTATTTGAATAACGTTCCCATCTCTCTACGCAAATCTGTGACCCAAGCATGACAATATAAAAATAACCATATAAACATATGGTTTCTACTTCGCGGATTTTCTTATTTCGCGGGTGGCTCTGGAACGCAACCCCCGCGATGGAGGAGGGATTACTGTATTTCTATATGTTTTCAACATGTTTTCATACAAATTATGTAGCTCAAAGTGCTTTACAAGACGAAAAAAGGAAAAATATAAAAATTAGGCAATACTAATTATCAAAGAATAAAGTAAGGTCTGATGGCCAGGGAGGATAGAAAAAAACCCAGCGGGATGGAGGAAAAAAAAAAAAAACAAAACAAAATGAGACCACCCGGCCCCCCACTGGGCATTCTACCTAACATAAATGATATTAATCAGTCCTTATGGTTTTCAGGCTTCATGTGGAAGAATTAGACAGTGCTAGCTAGTCATGTGGACCTCTGGCCTTCAATCTATCAATGTAGGGACTGATAAGGTGGTGGTGGTGCAGATCACCACCACAGTAAACTTGAAAAAGAAAGTAGGGGTTAGTACGGATTATGGAGATATGATAAAAATGATAGTTAATTGCATATACAGAATATCAGGGTTACAATAAAATGTAGCTACTGTATGAGAAAGCCATGTTACAATAACAGTTTTTTAAAGTGCTCCACTGTATTAGCCTGGCGAATTCCTATCAGTCAGCTATTCCAGATTTTAGGTGCATAACAGCAGAAGGCCGCCTCACCACTTTTTTTAAGTTTAGCTCTTGAAATTCTAAGCAGACCCTCATTTGAAGATCTAAGGTTACAATTTGGAGTGTAAGGAGAGAGGCATTCCGTGATATAGGATGGAGCAGATTATTGAAGGCTTTATAAACCATCAGCAGTATTTTAAGGTCAATTCTAAATGGTACAGGTAACCAGTGTAGTGACACCAAGACTGGGGTGATGTGCTTGGATTTTCTTTTCCTAGTTAAGATTCTGGCAGCTCCATTCTGCACTCGTTGCAATTGATTGAAGTCTTTTTTGGGCTGTCCTGAGAGGAGTGCATTACAGTAATCTAGTCGACTAAAAACTAAAGCGTGAACTCATTTTTCAGTATATTGCAATGTTATAAGGGGTCTAATTTTTGAAGTATTTCTTAAGTGAAAAAAATGCTATCCTAGTAATCTGATTAGGACAAGAGCTGAGCCAATGAAAGTCAAAGAAGCCATTATGAGGCTGAAACACAAGAATAAACCATTAGAGACATCAGTAAAACCTTAAGATGACCATAATCAACTGTCTGGAATATCATGAAGAAGAAAGAACACCCTGGTGGGCTCAGGAATCACAAAGGGATTGGCAGGACAAGGAAGACCTCCACTGCTGATGACAGAAGAATCCTAACTATGGAACAGTCTTCAGGAGGCCGATATGGACGTGTCAGAGATGACTATCATTAGAAGACTTCATAAAGCACAGAGACAACAGTGCTAGATGGAGACCACAAAAACAGGATGGCCAGATGACAGTTTGTGACAAAGGACTTCAAAGAGCCTGCAGAATTCCGGGAAAAGGTTTTGTGGACAGACAAGACAAAGATGAACCTCATCAGAGTGATGATGAGAGCAAAGTGTGGACACCACAAGGAACTGCTGGAGATCCAAAGCAGACCACCTCATCTGTTAAACATGGTGGTGCTGGGGGTGTTATGGCTGCCCCAGGTCCTAACTGGCACACTTCTCTACATTGATGATGTGACTGCTGACTGCACAATGGATTCTGAGGTGTGTAGAAACATCTGATCTGCTCAAGTTCCAGTAAAGGCCTCCAAACTCATTGGTGCTTCATCCTGCAACAAGATAATGAGCCAAACACACTGCTGAGGCCACATAGGAGTTTATCAGAGTTAAGAAATTCTTGAATGGCCAACCCAGTCACCCGATTTAAATCCAATTGAGTATGATGTCCATATGTTGAAGGGACAAGCCCCCTGAAACAAGCAGGAGCTGAAGATGGCTGCATTAAGGGCTTAGCAGAGCATCACCAGAGGAGACCCTCAGCACTTGTTTTTTGAATCGCAGTCTTCAAGCACTCATTGCATGTGAGGGACAAGTGACAAAGAACTAAATATCACAACGGCTTTAATAGACCTGCCATTGCTGTGTCACGAACGTTATGATGCCCTGAAATGAGGGGACCGTGCGACCGAAATGTCTGCAATGCGCACTTTAATCATGATGTCTGAATTGTTTGATTTGTAATTTTAAACTATGGAGCAGAGGGCCTTAATCAAGAAAAAAAAAATGTGTCTTTGTTCCAGACACTGTAAAACAATATGTCACGGACACAGTAAAAAAAAAAAAGAAAAGAAAAGGGAATACATTGTCATAAACTGCGCTGCTTATGCTGTATGTACTGTAAGGTTTAAAGACTCTCTTTAAATTGCCAGGCCACGCTGTAAAAAGAAAGCAGAGCACTCTGACACTCTCCAGGCTCCCTGCTATAATGAGTATTTTCACTTTATTATGTGATATGGCTAGCATTAAAGTCCTCAGTTATTGTAACTTTGATAAAGTAGAGTTCAGTAACCCAGTAAGAAAGGGATAAAGATTGTCAATGTGAGGTATAATGAAGCTATTGACCAAGCGCTCGGCACAACCTTGGAGTAGCAGGCTTCTTTCAAATGGCAGTTTTTTTTCCAATAGAGATGTAAAGTGTCTTGCAGCAGGAAATGCTATCAGTTATAATTACACCATTACAGCGGTGGTCCTCTCTCTTTCTCGCTCACTTGCTCGCTCTTTTCTTGTCTCACCCTTAAGCAATGAGAATTGCGGGAGCAGACTGGGATTCTTAGAGTCGAGTTAATTAATGAAGAGGAATAAGAGTAGAGCCGAGCCACCTATCACTTTTAAAACACGTTTGCTACCAGCTTATTCTTTCACAGTCACGTATACTAAAGAGGTGAAATTATTCAAAGGTAATGCTCTTTTATGTGTGCTGTCACACACGTGTGTTTAGGAGACAGCTAAAGGGCTTAAATACAGGTAATTCCATGCCAGACCAGGGGGTGGCGGAGTGCACTAATTTTCCCTCTCGATCTTTTGCAGACCATTCTAGGGAAATCCCACCCGGCTCTGGGGCAGCCACTGATGTCACTTCTGGTTCCGGTATTGATGACATCACTTCCGCTACTGGCCTTTAAAACTGCCATCTTGCTTCATAGTAGTCAGTTCTGTTTTGGACTCTGAAAAACAGAGCCATGCTCATTCGACAATCAGTTTTGCAGCTGTAAACGATTAAATGGGTGGCTGCCCCAAACCTTCTCGATGTCTTGTAGTCGTTTTTGTGACAGTGGCGTAGTCGGTAGGATGGAGGACACCCTGAAGAGAACGGGACCGGACCTGAATCATGTCCAGGTGGGCGAGTACCTGGATCGAGCTTTCGGGTGGGGAGTGCGTCTCGGATTTCCCTCTCGATCTTTTGCAGACCATTCTAGGGAAGTCCCACCCGACTCTGGGGCAGCCACTGACGTCACTTCTGGTTCCGGTATTGATGACATCACTTCCGCTACCGGCCTTTAAAGCTGCCATCTTGCTTCATAGTAGTCAGTTCTGTTTTGGACTTTGTCGAATGAGCATGGCTCTGTTTTTCAATCAGTTTTGCAGCCGTAAACGATTAAATGGGTGGCTGCCCCAAACCTTCCTCGATGTCTTGTAGTCGTTTTTGTGACAGTGGCGTAGTCGGTAGGATGGAGGACACCCTGAAGAGAACGGGACCGGACCTGAATCATGTCCAGGTGGGAGAGTACCTGGGCTGAGCTTTCGGGTGGGGAGTGCGTCTCGCATTTCCCTCTCGATCTTTTGCAGACCATTCTAGGGAAATCCCACCTGGCTCTGGGGCAGCCACTGACGTCACTTCTGGTTCCGGTATTGATGACATCACTTCCGCTACTGGCCTTTAAAAGCTGCCATCTTGCTTCATAGTAGTCAGTTCTGTTTTGGACTCTGTTGAATGAGCATGGCTCTGTTTTTCAATCAGTTTTGCAGCCGTAAACGATTAAATGGGTGGCTGCCCCAAACCTTCCTCGATGTCTTGTAGTCGTTTTTGTGACAGTGGCGTAGTCGGTAGGATGGAGGACACCCTGAAGAGAACGGGACCGGACCTGAATCATGTCCAGGTGGGCGAGTACCTGGGCCGAGCTTTCGGGTGGGGAGTGCGTCTCGGATTTCCCTCTCGATCTTTTGCAGACCATTCTAGGGAAATCCCACCCGGCTCTGGGGCAGCCACTGACGTCACTTCTGGTTCCGGTATTGATGACATCACTTCCGCTACTGGCCTTTAAAGCTGCCATCTTGCTTCATAGTAGTCAGTTCTGTTTTGGACTCTGTCGAATGAGCATGGCTGTGTTTTTCAATCAGTTTTGCAGCCGTAAACGATTAAATGGGTGGCTGCCCCAAACCTTCTCGATGTCTTGTAGTCGTTTTTGTGACAGTGCGTATCTTTGCATTTTTAATGCTTGGAATATTATCCTGATTCCTTTTTTGGCCTTTTTGGTTTCAATTTTAACGTCTTCATTTTCATTATTTATGCACCGTTTACGCTGCTTTTCCAGTGTTGATCACGCAACTGTGCTGTTGCCTTATAAAATCCAATGTTTGTCTGTCTGTCTGAACATCTGTCCACTTTTCACGAGAGAACTACTTAACGCAGTGGTTCCCAAACTCGGTCCTGGGGACCCACTGTGGCTGCAGGTTTTTGTTCCAACCAGATTCACAATCTGTGATTAATAATCGACAACAACTGATCTCATTTAATTAGCTGGTCTTTTTCATTCTTCTCTTATTCTGCATTCAGAAACACAACAGTATGTCAGTCATTTACCAACCCGCTATATCCCAACACAGGGTCACAGGGGTCTGCTGGAGCCAGTCCCAGCCAACACAGGGTGCAAGGCAGGAACAAATCCCGGGCAGGGCACACACACACCAAGCACACACGGGACAATCTTAGGATCGCCAATGCACCTAACCTGTATGTCTTTGGACTGTGGGAGGAAACACAACAGTATGGTTTTTACATTTATAAGACTACGGGGCTTTGCCCCCTGCTCGCTTCACTCACCGACCCCCCACCCACCTGTGCTACGTGCCAGCCACTTCACGTCTCTGACGCTCACGTATGTGGATTTCACTTTCACCAAGCAACAAAACTAGGCCTCTTCACTGGAAGGAAACACTACTTTTCCCCGAAGGCAACCCGAATTAGATGATCTACAAGTCCCAGACTTAAAGTTTAAAGCCAAACAATATCTACATACTTCTGTCATATCACCTATGTCCATATATTCGATCTCTTATCGCTTTTACCTTTTCGTCAATATCACATTGAATTTTGATTCCGTGTTTGGAGCTTACATCGTGACAACACAACGTATAACTGCCCATGAGTGAATATCGTTTCTTTCTCTTTACGTGAACTGTCTGACAATAGCATTCACGTAGATGAGAAATGATTGAACCGTGTGTGTGGTTATGTGGCCAGGACTTTTCCAAATCTCTTTGCATAAACTCTTGTCTCACGGGACTTGAAATTTTCTCTCGCAGGATTTCACTTTCACCAAACAACAAATCTTGTAATTCTCGCGGATACGCCTCTTCATTAGGAAGAAACACTACTTTTTTTTTTTTCCCCTGATGGCAACACAAATTAGACGATCTACAAGTCTCCGACTTAAAGTGTCAATCCAAACACTATATTCGATCTCTTTTCGCTGTTCAGTTATTTCATCGAGTAATAATATCCATTTGTTTACGCTAATGCGATCTTTACTCTCCTTTTTTTTTTTTGAGACTTTTCGTACTTCCATTAATTCTAACCTGCTCTGTATGTGTACCGCGCCAACGTTTTTGGGATTGTTTAATTTTCGCGGATAAGCCTCTTCGTTGGGAAGAAACGCTACTTTTTTTTACCCTGATGGCAACATAAATTAGACAGTCTACAAGTCTCTGACTTAAAGTTTAAATCCGAACAATATATTCAATATCTTTTTGCTGTTCCGTTATTTCACCGATTAATAATTTCCATTTGTTTGCGCTAATGCGATCTTTACTATCCTTTTTTTTGAGACTTTCAAATTTTCGTACAGTAATCCCTCGCTACTTCGCGGTTCACTTTTCGCGGATTCATGACTTTGCGGATTTTATATGTAAGCATATCTAAATATATAATGCAGATTTTTCGCTGCTTCGCGGGTTTCTGAGGACAATGGGTCTTTTTACTTCTGGTACTTGCTTCCTCAGTTGGTTTGCCCAGTTGATTTCATACAGGAGATGCTATTGGCGGATGGCTGAGAAGCTACCCAATCAGAGCACGCAGTTAAGTTCCTGTGTGCTGCTGATTGGCTCAGCGACGGAGTGTTGCATTAACCAGGAAGTCTCATCTCAATCATTCAGCATTAACGTGCTACTGCTTCAGGGACCGTGTCCAAGCGCCAACAGAAAATGCAAATGATTGCAGAAAAGGTAAAAGTTTTGGATATGTTGAAGGAAGAGAACAGCTACACCGCTGCAGGACACCATTACAGCATCAATGAGTCCACGATTCTTTTTATTTAAAAAGGAGGAAAAGCATATAAGATCTACGGCCGCAGTGTTCTTTAACCAGGGCGCAAAACGAGTTGCAAGTGGACGTGATAAGGCAGTAGTCTGGATGGAATCTGCTTTAGGAATCTTTGCAACAAGGTCGACGACGTCATGACCGCCTACAAGCTGCTACGTGTACTTCGCTATACAGTAAGTGTAAACTTATCTACCAATTTCATATTGCTTAGCAGTTGTCCCTGTTATTAATAGAGTAGAGGGTGGGTTGTAAACAATACAGGGAGGGTTTAAAAACGTCCAAATACACGTTAAATAATTAAATAAATATGGTGTCCCTACTTCGCGGAAATTCAGTTATCGTGGTCGGCCTTGGAACCTATCTCCCGCGATAAGTGAGGGATTACTGTACTTCCATTATCTCTAACCTGCTCTGCATGTGTATTGTGCCAACGTGTTTGAATTCTTTACGGAATTCTATTTTGGTCATCTACTCTTTGTCTTTTATTTCCGGCCCCAGGCATGGTAAAATCTCTTGGCACAAAGTCTCGTCTCGCGGGACGTGAAAGTGTCTCCCTGAGAAAATCACGTCTCGTCTCCTTCCAAGAGAGACAGTTAGAAATATTTCTGTTTTTTTCCTAACGCTAGAAACGCTTAACTCTCTTTTGTTATTTTCCTATTATTTTCCGCTTTTCTTGTGTAGTTTGCTCCCTTCGTTCAACCCTAATCGTGACAATTAACAACCAACGTAGCAGACACCTGGGATGATGAAAGCAGCAGTGACTTCAGTGTCAGACCCACTAATTAGTAAAGAATCAATTAAATAACCAGAACACCTGGAAAAGCAGAATGAAAATTAGGTTGAAAATAATGTTAACGACTTAAAAAACGAGATATTCCCCATATAACTGCTTATTACATTTTAATACAAATCTACCAAACTTAGTTTGTAATTTCTACATTGACTCCAAAACACAGAAACTGGGAAATAATGACTCACTTAATTAAGCTAAGAGACCAATGAAAAACGGAAGTTGGTTGGAACAAAAGCCTGTAGCCACAGTGGGTCCCCAGGACTGAGTCTGGGAACCACTGACTTAACGGATTTAGGTCGGGTTCAGTCAGTCGTCACTATCCAACCCGCTATATCCTAAAACAGGGTCACAGGGGTCTGCTGGAGCCAATCCAACACAGGGCGCAAGGCTGGAACAAATCCTTGGGCAGGGCACCAGCCCACCCCAGGGCACACCCACACATTAGGGACAATTTAAGATTGTCAATGCACCTAACCTGCATGTCTTTGGACTGTGGGAGGAAACCCACGCAGACACGGGGAGAACATGCAAACTCCACGCAGGGAGGACCTGGGAAGCGAACCCCAGGTCTTCTTACTGCGGGGCAGCAGCGCTACCACTGCGCCACCATGCCGCCCACTAGATTGCTTTTTTTTTTCCTATAATTTGCTTGAACATTCCGGTTGATTTTGGGGAGGGGGAAGCGGGACCTCTAGAGTGGGGAGCCGGGCAGAGCCCTCCTCACTTAGGTGCCAGCTTCCGTTTAAGTTGGTGTACCTTAGCTCCACTTAGCTAGCGATACCAGTTTGTTTATTGGTTTTTAAAGTTTGTTCTGTTTCACTATCGCGCAGGCGGAGCCGCGGCGGACAGCTAGTCATATATAAAAACAGCTGCTTTCATACTTTTAAATCATTCTTCAGTGGATACAAAACTCCCTCCCTCCCTCATAATAGTGAGAGTTAAAGTTCTTTTAAAGCAGTCCCAAGTGTGACTCATGTTTAATCATTTCGGTTTTGGACTACAAGTCTGTTTTGCCCACTGATTTCTTAATGACTGGTTTTGTTTTGCCCTGCTGGCATTTGTCACTTTTGTTCTCTCTTTTCCAGCTGTGACCTTTGACATTCTAGTCATCTCCTGGTCTTTTCTGTTTCACAATAATCTTTACTGCCCTGTGTGTCGTAATATTACTTGGGGGTCATGAGTGACCCTGAGACGATTAATGATAATTAACTCTCGCAGAGCTCAATGTGTAATATATACAGTGCCCTCCATAATGTTTGGGACAAAGACACAGTTTTCTTTGATTTCCCCCTTTGCTCCATAATTTAAAATTACAAATCAAACAATTTAGACTTGTGAATAAATTGCACACTGCAGACTATCATTTAGAGGGATTTGCACACATTTCAGTCACACAACACTTTTTTCAATACGGTCCCCCCATTTAAGGGCACCATAATGTTTGGACACAGGTCTATTAAATCTGTTGTCACATTTAGTTCTTTGTTGCGTATCCCTCACATGCAGTGACTACCTGAAGTCAGCGATTCAAAAACATTACTAGGTTCTGAGGGTCTTCTCTGGTGATGCTCTGCCAAGCCACTAATGCAGCCATCTTCAGCTCCCGCTTGTTTCAGGGGGCTTGTCCCCTTAAGTTTTCTCTTCAGGATATGGAAGGCCTGCTTAGTTGTGTTTAAATTGGATGACTGGTTTGGCCATTGAAGAGTTCATTTTGTAGCTTTGACAAACTCCTGTGTGGCCTCAGTAGTCTGTTTGGCTGGTTATGCTGTTGTAGGATGAAGTGCCATCAAGTGAGTTTGGAGACATTTACTGGAATTTGAGCAGATCAGATGTTTCTACACACCTCAGAATTCATTGTGTCACTGCTGTCAGCAGTGCCATCATCAATGAAGAGAAGTGTGCCAGGACCTGTGGCAGCCATAACACCCCCAGCACCGCCATGTTTAACAGACGATGTGGTCTGCTTTGGATCTCAGGCAGTTCCTTTTGGTCTCCACACGTTGCCCTCGTCATCACTCTGATGAGGTTCATCTTTGTCTTGTCTGCCCATAACACCTTTTCCCAAAATTCTGCAGGCTCTTTGAAGACCTTTTTCACAAACTGTCATCTGGCCGTCCTGTTTTTGTGGTTTGCATCTTGTAGTGAGTGTGTCCTCTGTGTTTCTGTTCATGAAGTCTTCTGCTGATAGTGGGCCCCTGAAGACTCTGTCTTGACCGTAGTGAAGATTCTTCTGTCATCAGCAGTGGAGGTCTTCCTTGGCCTACCACTCCCTTCGTGATTCCTGAGCTCACCAATGTGTTCTTTCTTCTTCTTGATATTCCAGACAGTTGATTTTGGTCACCCTAAGGTTTTACTGATGTCTCTGATGGTTTGATTCTCGTGTTTCAGCCTCCTAATGGCTTCTCTGACTTTCATTGGCACTGCTCTTATCCTCATGTTGAACAATTACAACTACAGAGTCCAAAGGGTAGAAGCAGGCCGAGGTATCTTATAAAGCCGTGAAACCCACCTGAGGAATCTCAAACACCTGGGACACCAATTGTCCCAAACATTATAGTGCCCTAAAATATGGTGGTGGTGGGGGGGGGACCTTGTCAAAAAAGTGTTATTTGACCAAAATATCTGCAAATCCCCTTAAATGAAAGTCTGCAATGTGCACTTTAATCACAAGGTCTGAATTTTTTGATTTGTCATTTTAAAATGTGGAGCAGAGGGTGATATCAAGAAAAAATGGGTTTTTGTCCCAAACATTGTACAGGACACTGTAGTAGTAATATTATGAGTCTCTCTTGCTCATTTGTTATTGTAATTTCTGTTGCTTTTGATGCTTGCACCTTCTAATCATTCTACTATGTATTATAACTTGCTTTGTAAGTCACCTTGGATAAAGGCATCTTCTTAATAATAATAATAATAATAAAACTGGCCTGTGTGAGTTTGCCTGACAGAGTGGAGTCCATTCCATGGTTAATCCTTGCTTTGCTGCCAAATTCCACCTTCCTAAAAGCCAGAAGAGGATTAAGCAGGCTTGTGAATGTTGTTATTATATTATTACAGAGCTTCTGTAAAGATAGCACAGAATGATAGACATAATTATCCAGTTATAAATGATAGACATGTGGTTCATCCAATCAGTGTTCAGATTCCTCCATTTGTGCGTTTCTTTTATTGGTTGGTTTAATGCAAAGCTTTCTTTTAATATTGAGTGTCGAAACACAAATGACAGAGCCAAATCCTGATTTTTGGATTTTCAGACGTTTCTTACTTCCATTGGAAATGAGGGCTCGTGCTGTGCATGGGATCTTCCTGGCAGTAATCTTGACTAAAGGCTTGTGTTTTACGTGGAAAGATAGATTTCACCCCACTTTGGAGACCTGCACACTCATTTTTAACACTTTTAAAGCCACGTATTTTGCTTCGGAGGGTGCCGTGGTTGACATCAAGAGGTCTTTTTGATTGGTGAAGATGGACGATAAACTGATTGTCTGATGCCCCTTAAGTGAGGCCATTGATCCGCATCCAATCAATAACCGGCCTTACAGACCGTTGCTGAACATAAACAGCCGAAGTGCCTGTGACCCGACGCAAAATCAATAAAGCCAGCACGGGCTGAGGGCATTAGTGCCTTTCTTCTCATAAATCCAGCGATTCGCTCCATTGTGCCATTTAGTCAGCATCATGACCTGAAATCACGCAGGCACTCGCACAGCGGCACGATTTAATAGCCAGACTCCTCCTCCTTACACATCACATATGTTCAGTACGGCTCAAATGGCAGCAGCATGGCTATGGAGTGCAACCACCAGACCGGGAACAGAGCTAGGGTCTGCATATACGTACTGTATACATAATATAGATAGCAGTACATTCAGAAAGTACTGAGACCCCCTTACGTTTTTCACATTTTGTGATTTGGCAACCCTTATACCAAAATCATTTTAAGTTAATTTTTTCCCCACCTCAAGCAACACTCAATACCTGAGATTAGCAAAGTGAAAACGGGATTTAAGACGTTCTTCCAAATTTACTAAAAATAGAAAAACTGAAATATCATGCATGTATCCAGAGTCTTTACTCTGAACTTAGATGAAACCGCTTTTGCAATGATTCCATCCTGGGGTCTTGTTGGGCTTAACGTGACAAGCTTTATACACCTGGGGATTTCCTGCCATTCTTCTTTCTCTGTAGAAGCCTTGTCAGGTTGGATGGAGACCATCAGCTATTTGACAGTCTCTCCAGAGATGTTCAGTTAGGTTTGAGTCCAGGATGTGATTGGGGTTCTCAAGAACATTCCCAGATTTGACCCTATCCCACTTCTGTGTTGTCGTTGCTTTGTCTTGTTGGAAGCTGAACTTCCAACCTGGTGTGAACTTCAGGCACTCTGGAGCAGGCTTTCATTTAGGACATCTCTGTACTTTGCTGTGTTCAGCTTGTCTAGTCTCCCAGTACCTGCCAAAGAACGATGCTGTCACCTCCGTGCTTCACCGTTGATATTGTATTTCCTCAGGTGATTAGTGGTTAGCCTGGTTTTCTCCGGACATGATGCTCAGAAGTGAGGCCAAACGGTTCAAGGTCGGTTTCATCAGACCAGAGAATCTTGTTTCTCACGTTTTGTGATTACTTTAGTTACCTTTTTATAAACTCCAAGTGGCCTTTCACGTTTGGTTTTTTTATTGAAGAAAGGCTTCTGTGTGGACACTGCGCCCTAAAGCTCAGATCGGTGGGATGTTTCTTATGGTGGTTGCCCTTCTGGTGTCATGATTTAGGCTGAAATTTGAGGTCTTCTAATCTTTGCCTGTTATGGAAGCCATTTTTGTGCCCTGTTGTCAGGGTCACGTCGCACGTTTCTATGGGTGTGGTCTCCAGGGTCATGACCTTGAATTAATCAGCAAATGGGATAAAAGGTCAGCCTTTGGCACAGAACCTTACCTGATAAAACATTGTTTACATTTTTGACTTCTGCTGTAATTACTTTTTATGTCTTGCCTGTTTATTAACTATGATTTTTGCCTCTCATCTGAGTTTTGGTCACTTAATTTTATTTTTAGTTTCATTTGTTTTGCCCTTTGCATGCATCTTCTGGTTTAACTCAAGAAAACTAGACATCTGGAAACTTCTCCAATCTCCATATACTGTAGGTTCCCTGGAGCTCAGCTAGAGTGACCATTGGTTTTTTGGTCATCTCTCCAACCAGGTACCTTCTCCACCAATTACTCAGTTTGTCTGTTTAATTCTTGTCTCATCAGACCAAAGAATATTTTCCTTATGCTATCAAAGTCCTTCAGATGTAGTCTGGCAAATTCTAGATGGGCTGTCATATGCCTTATACTCAAGAGTGACTTTCGTCAGAGTACTGCTGAGTTGGATTTCCTCCGAGCAGGTTATCCCATCTCAGCAATTGACCTCTGAAGCTGTTAGAGTGACCTTTTGGTTCTCAATCACCTCCCTGAACAAGGCCTTTCTTGCTTGGTTACAGTTGTTTGGCCAGATGGCCAACTCTAAGAAGAATCCTGTTGATTCCAAACTTCCTCCATATGACTATTCTTCAGGCCACTGAGCTCCTGGGAATACTCAAAGCTTTAGAGATTGTTTTTTGTCCCTTGCACTGGTGTGTGTCTCATCACAGTTTGATCTCAGAAGTCTACAGAGAGTTCCTTGGACTTGTCCAATCAATTCACTTTGCCACAGGTAGACACCAATCAAGTTCTAGAAACATCTCAATTCTCAAACTTTCTTCAATAACCCCTAATTCCAGCATTTGTCTAATTTCCAACTCTACTTCTGTCTTCTTTGCCTCCGGGAGCCTATAGGGTCGTTCTCTGATATCAGTGATGATGTCATGTTCAATCAGAGCAGTCTGTCCAGATAATTTGTTCACCACTTCCGGTATTGACAAGATAGCCATCTCTAGGTCCTGTTTTTGTTCCGAGGTCAAATCCGTCTGAAATTAAGGTGTGACTTTGATACGAAAAGGGAGCGAGGCTGACCAGAAGAAGGATCGATTTCCCTTTCCTTCCACAGCTTCAGCAAATTTATATGATACACTCACTCTCTTGGTCGACGATTTGGTTGTTTAACCAAATAATCCACAAGTCCTTTTCTTTCCTTAATTTCGTAAGAGCCTTGCCAATGTGCCAGTAATTTAGAATGGGACTCTAGGAATTAGTACCATTACATGATCACCCGGGATAAATTCCCGAATGGTGGTGTTTCTATTATAATAACGAGACTGCACTGCTTGAGCCTTTTCCAGATTTTCTTTTAGTATAGCCTAATGTATCCTAATTTTTTCTAATCTATCGAGTAATTGTGCGATATATTCTAATATATTTAAGGTAGGAAGGACCTCTTCTTCCCATCCTTCTTTTAACATATCCAGTAGGCCACGGGGTTGTCTTCCATAAAGTAATTCTAAAGGAGAAAAACCTGTAGAGGCCTGTGGGACTTCCTGATAGGCAAACAATATGAGGGGGAGTAACTGATCTCAGTTCCTCCCATCCTCATTAACTACTTTTCGTAACATCTGTTTCAAGGTTTGATTAAATCGTTCTACCAGTCCGTCTGTTTGCAGATGATAGACCAATGTTTTCAGATGTTTTTTCTGGAGTAATTTAGCCACCTCCTTGAATGTGTCCGAAGTGAAGGGAGTCCCTTGATCCATAAGAACCACTCTGGGGATCCCTACACAAGCGAATATCCCTACTAATTCCCGTGCGATGTTTTTTGAAGTAGCTGAGCGCACGGGAACAGCCTCTGGAAATCGGGTGGCATAATCTAATAAAACCAATATACTGTATATTTATGACCTCTTAATGAGGGTTCTAATGGTCCTATGAGGTCGATGCCGAGTCGTTTGAAGGGAATATCAATAAGGGGAAGAGGGATGAGAGGAGCACGGTCCCTCCTAGGAATCTGACGAAGTTGGCATTCTGGACATGAAGCACAAAATCATCGGACCTCCTCATTTCTCCCCGGCCAATAAAATCTGAGTTTAATTCTCTCCAGTGTCTTTTCAGTGCCTAGATGGGCTCCCAGAAGGTGGGCATGCGCAAGTTCACATACTTGTTGCTGATAAGTACGCGGCATTAGGAGCAATGTTCTCACTTCACCCTTGTTTTCTACCACTCGATACAAGAGTTCATTATTTATCGCAAAGAAAGGCATTCATGGCAGGGGATCTACGGACGTGTGTCCGTTAACTGACACTATTGCACTCCTAGCAAATTTTAAGGAATCATCATTCCATTGCTCCCTTTTAAAGGAGGACGGCGTAAGTAAGAATTGTGAGGACAAACTCTGAATAGGGTCTTGTTTGACCTCAATGGGAAGAGTTTCAACCACCACGTCCTCTACGTTAACGGTACTAGCTCCCGCAGAGGACAATGGGACATCGACCTCATCACACTGTATACTGTATGGGTCCTAGTGGCCATTGTACTCGGCGTCGAGGCAGTCGGAAGTAGATGAATTCTCCATTATTAAGCACAAATTTCTCTCAGGAGTAGTTGTGATTGTACCACTATTGTTTATCGACCAGTTTCTCCCAATTATGACTGGAAAGGTGGGATCCCATAATACTGCAATGGTTACTTTTCTCATAGTATGATTTATGGTTACCATACAATTGGCAGTCTTATAATACCGGATGTCCCCATGAATACACCTTAGGCTAGTTCTTATTTTAAGCCATTGTCACAGTAAAAGAAATCGGGAAGCAACAATGGAAATGTTACTCTCGGAATCAAACATCGCCCTCACCTTAAAGCCATTTATAAGAACTGCACCTGTGTAAGGAAGCGACAAAGGGTTAATCACAATGGCACAGTACCTTTCTCCCTTAGTAAGTGAACAGTCCATCGGTTCGTTGGGGCATGCAGGTGCTAGATGTCCAACCTCCCCATACTTGAAACAGTGGGGAAGGCCGAAATGTTTGTCCCTTTGACAGATGGCAGGCTTGGGAGCTCGTCGAGAGGGCTCAGGAGCTGCCCCACGTGCCTGTTCGGTTAGGTGAGATGGCCGTTCTGACCGCTCTGATTTACAAGCCACTCAATGACGCTCGGCGATTTTGATCAGGGTGTCCAAGCTTTCAAAATTTTGTTTCCGGATCTGCTGGGCGATATTATCAGGGAGGGCATGCACGAAAGTCTCACAAGCCAGAAGCTCGGCCATTTTGTGAGAATTATTTATGTCTGGTCTTAGACAGCAACACACCTTACTCCATGCCTCAAAAGCCTGGGTATGGAGAGGCTGTTCTGGGTCAAACTGCCACCCCCTCCATTCTCTCGCCTGCTGCTCCAGAGAAATGCTGTAGCATTTAAACACCTGGTTTTAAGAACGTCATAATCGGCAGCTTGCTCCTCAGTTCGGTCATAATAAGCCCTCTACGCTATCCCCTTCAGGTTGGGAGCCAGTAGGTACACCCATTCCGACCTCAGCCATGCGTTCCGCTTAGCAGTATGCTCAAAAATCAAACATTAGGATTCAATGTCGTCCCCCACAGTTAAGTAAGTAAGCTGAGTGGGGAGGGACCGAGTGGCCTCGGTCTGTACCAGCGGCTGCAGCCTGAGCCTTGAATTCGGCGAGTTGTGTCCGAGTCTCGTCCATTTGTACCTTCAGGGTACATAATTCACCCATTATGGTGGACAAAATGGTGTTGAGGTCCTGTTCTTCATCTTGAACAGTAATTATCCTGCCGAATACGCCAATTGTGATATTCTTCTTCCAAAATAAAAAGAAGTGTCACAAAAACAAAGTTTTGGGGACCGTCCCCGTATATTGTCTAAAGGACAAGAAAAAACCACAAAAGAAAACACTTGGGTGATCAAAAACAAAATGTATATAGCTGTCGATGATGTTACTTGACAAAATGGCGTTTTTATACAGAAATCAAAATGGAAACAAGAAATGGTTGGCAGGAAGTGACGTCGATGCTGTGGGACGGAAGTGACGTCCCGGTGGCCATTTTGGAACCCGGAAGTAGGTTCTTTATTTTTCCTTGGTTTTCCTGCTGAGAAGAACAAGAGATTTAGGTTAGCACCTTGGGACAACCTCTTGTCTCGCGATGTTTCACTCGCCTTTAGGCTTTTTGACTGCCTCCTAAGCGCACGTGTGTGACAATATATAGAGTAGATACATACATATACATACTTATATATACTAGACAAAGAGCCCGTTTCGACAACGTAAGATGAAACGGGCACAAGTTTGTGTCAGCAGTGTATGAAGAACAAATGATAAGTAACGAAGAAGTTGTTTTGTAATGATTGTAGTCCGCTTTACTCATTACTGTACAGGCTTGTACTGTTAGTTAATGAATTTTCCAGGCCTATAGTAAAATATTGAATGATGAATGTTCCAGTACAATATGGAATAGTAATAAGTATAAGCACCACAAACCTGATATAGGTGTATTGAATGAATGCGTAATTGAATCAGAATGCATAATTAGGCCTCGAGCTGTAGTCGAAATCACCTTTCAGGCCTCTAGAGCTTTAATCGAAGTCGCCTTTCTCTTTGAATTTTTGCGGCCGTAAATCCGCCGCCTGCTGCAATGTTGGGGTTGGATGTCGGTCTCGTAAGGTTTTTCGGGCAGCTGCGCAGAAGGCGATTGCACATTCGGCTTCGGAAGGACGTGAGTGAGGAGGCAGACGAATTATGTATTAAGATGTGTGTGTGTATATATGCATATATATTTGTATATATATCTATCTTGTATATAAACATCTATGCGTGGAAGTGTGTCTGTCTGTCCGTCTGGCCCAGAAGTGAGAGGTGGAGTCGGCGTAAGGGCTCCGCCTCCGAATGGAAACAGAAAACTCGCTTGGCCGCTAATAACATAATTGAGGCAAGCATGTCAACAAAACAAAACCTCAGAAGAAAGACAAAGTCTTGTAGCCTCTAACATCGGCAAAACTGTATCCCTTTTACTTTTCCTACTGCCTCTAATGCACAAGCGATGAGAGCACATTGGCAAAATGAATCCTCCTAGGAGAGAGATGCCCAGAGTAGTTCCTTTCAATTACCGGACATCTCTATATTTCATTTTTTTTCTGATGATTTCAATAGTTTCTAGGACCCTGGGATTTTTACAGCATGGGCTTACACAGCTAGTATATGATAAACTCTCATACGGGTCAGCCTCAAGTAGAAGGTATACCAGATGGTAGTCCACCCAGTATGGAGGTGAATGCTGTTCAGCCACCAAGAGCACTGAGTGGATATGAAGATGCACATGCTCTGCGAAACTGCCGGCATGACTCTCCCAAGACCACTACCTCATTTATGCAATTCGATGGCCAATAGGGGTTGCATATGTGTGTGTGTGTGTGTGTGTGTATAGTAAGAGGAGAGTGGGCATTCCGTCTGGGGAAAAAGGAGAATTCATTACCAGGATGGGAGGCCAGAGCAGAATTTCAGATGAATTGGCTGGTAGTATGGTATTATTTAGTGGACAGACTAACAAAAGCCATGGATCGGGAGTTGTTCCATCCCCCAAAGACTCTGGGTGGTAGTGATCCTCATATGGCAATCCAGTCTAGCCACTCACAGCGATATTAGGGGGTTGGACTCTGGCAACTCTGTCACGGTCTCTGGGTACCAATAGTGGGCACTGTTGGTGGAGGACCTCCCTACTTTCTTTATGGCCCAGAAGTGCTTCCTGGAAGACATCGCATGGCATTGTAAAGGAGCTGACTCTGACTCTCCGATCTGAGGCAGCAGGCTCCTTTCCAACACTCAGCAGTGGTAGAGTAGGAAGAATTTTTTGGATTTATTGTATAATGGTGGCTACATTTGGAGAGGTGATTGTGAAAAAGGTACTGTGCTTGAATGAATACCTTTATTTTATCACAACAGTTGCTGAGGATTATTGTGTCTTTGGTTTGGGGCTCAGTGGAGCTTCTTGTGGTCTCACATATTTGTTTATATATACAGTGGAACCTCGGTTCACGACCATAATTCGTTCCAAAACTCTGGTCGTAAACCGATTTGGTCATGAACCGAAGCAATTTCCCCCATAGGATTGTATGTAAATACAATTAATCCATTCCAGACCATACGAACTGTATGTAAATATATTTTTTTAAAGATGTCTACGCACAAATTATAGTTAATTACACCATAGAATGCACAGTGTAATAGTAAACTAATGTGAAAACATTGAATAACACTGACAGAAACACCCAGGCTCCCTGCACGCGCAGGCTCTCTCTCTCTCTCTCTCTCTCTCCGCAGCAGGCGAGCACAACCCCCCCCCCCCCCTTCTCTCTCTCTCTCAGCTGCACACGCAGGCTCTCTCTCTCTCTCTCTCTCTCTCGGCAGCACGGCAGCCCACCTCTCTCTCACATTGCAGCAGTTCGTGCTATGGCCTTACAATCCGATTCGCTGTATAAACACTTTTTTTTTAAATGAGTTTTAAGCGCAGGGGGAAAAAAAAGGAACATTTGAACAAATTCGTACTTTATTTAAAAGCCAACCAACACAGTAACATTGCAGGATTTCATGCTAATAACATTACAACCCGATCGATCGCTGTAAACACTTTTTAAATGAGTTTTAAGCACATGGAAAAAAATAAACATTTGAAAAAAACAGAAAAGTAACATTGCAACACTTTCTTCTCACCACTCTTCACTTGCTTAGAAGCCATGGTTAACTGCAAAAGCACACGAAATACTGTAGAGCACAAAGAATTCACAGGTAAAGCACGCACGTCTGACTGAGAACAATGAACAGGGAGAGGCTGAACACGTGCTTAAATACAGTAATCGGCACGTATGAACCGGAAGGGAAATAAAATAGAGCACAAAGAGTTCACAGCGACAGCACACACGCACGTCTGACCGAGAACAATGGAACACATGCGGAAATCATCGGCACGCACAAACTGAAAGGGAAACTGGCTTGTTCGTATACCGAGTGTGTGGTCGTGAACCGAGGTTCCACTGTATATAATATATATATATATATATATATACTAGTCATTTAGCCCGTTACAATAACAGGCGCTAGAACAGTAATGCATAAACATTAGTAGGAACAGTCTATATTAAATGGCAAGGGACTTTGACCTCATTCTTTTTGTTGGTCGTATTTTTCTTTCTTTCAGCCTTTCTTTTGTTGATGTTCACTTGCTGAGCTGACCGTTCTTCGTGGGCTGCCGCCGTGTATTGTGTGTCTTTAATTTTCTGTGACAGTAATACTGTCTTGTATGGATCTATTCAATAAGGGCGCGCACAAAAAGGCGAGCTTCAAAAGGGCGACCTCAATTGAGCGCGGTGAATAAAGGCGTTCGTAGATAATTTAGTTCAAATGGCTCTGGAATATGTGAAGAGCAACAGAGGTGCAGATCTTTATTTACGCGCGCCTTTATTCGCTGCGCCCTTTTGAGGCTCGCCTTTTTGTGCGCGCCCTTATTGAAGGATACCGTCTTGTTACGTCCGCTGGCTTGTACGTCCGTAATATACCTTTAATTTTCTCTGGCGATAATACAGGCATGCGCGTCGGTAATATGCCTTTAATCTCCTCTGACAGTAATACTGGCTTGTATGTGGCTGTAATATGCGTCACTGTATTGTGTACCTTTAATTTCCTCTCGCAGTAATACTGATTTGTATTTCCGTAAAATGCCTCTAACTTTCTCTGACAGTAATATCGCGCATCGCACCGTGCCCTGCGCATGCGCACTTCACCAGAAGACACCCACACACGGACACCTGGACGCACATAGGGATTTTATATATATATATAAAAACGCTCTCACATATATATTTATATGTAGTGTCAACAGCTACCTGAAAACACTTTGCTGTCTTCTTGCTCTCTGAAGCTGCTTAGAGGAGCCCGTGGCCGCTGATTGTTGGGACGAGGTTTGAGGGGGTCAAAGAATTTATAAAGCTTTGTCATTTGCATCACCTGGGGTTTCCTAACGATGACTGTGAACAGGCCATAGTCGAAATGAGCTAATGAAGGTCTGAGGCCACCTTGGTCAAAGTTATCTGTGACCTCCAATATCTTGGGGTGCCTACACTTTTGCATGGTGCTGCTTTCCTTTTTTTCTCTGTACAGTTGTACAAAACAAAAGCATCAAATGCTAAAAAGAAATGTGTCGTCTTTAACTTGCCTTTGGTCACTTTAACAGTCTTTTTTTTTTGCATGTCACTGTATGTCAGTGATAGAAATTAGACAAAGTCAACTCAGCTTCTCTAAGAGTTCATCAGCACCCTAGTCAATCATCTGAAATTTATATGAACTTGTGTAGTTCTTTCTGGTTTATGAACCATAATGATTGGACTCTAGCATTCGCTACGCCTTTCGTGTATTACACTCAATTCAAGCATCTGTTTTAGTTCCGGATAAATGACCTCAGAAATTCTGTATGGGTGTCTTTGGACTTCTACATGGGGCTCTGTGTTTATTTTATGTTCAGCAAGATTGGTTTTCCCAGGTAGAGCAGAAGAATATGTCTTGATTTCTGTGGATGAGTAACCACAGCTGGTCTTTTTGTGCACCACTTAAATCATCCCCTATGGTAACCACAAGTTCTTTGGAAATGCTAACTAATACAACAAAACAACAACAACTGTATTGAGACCACAATGTGCCTTTAATGATTCCCTTACTACATACATAAGAAATGGTAGAACAGTGTCCCATTCTCAAGCTGTTGAGTTCTTGTGAACAACTTGTCTAAATTTAAAGGGCTCATTACATTATGGAGTCCCCTATGAACATTTCACTATGAATGCAAGGCCCTCTATGTGAGTAGCGAACTCTGAGAGCATCAGAAAAGTGTCCCTGGTAGTGCTTATTCCACGTAATAACCACAGGCCATGAAGTGTATGAACCAGCGGTTCAAGCTTCATAGTTTTTTTTTCTGCCAGAGCTTATTTGGAAGTAGTAGAGTTTCGTATCTTTTCATGCTGCCATGTATATGTTACGGCCAAAACCCGAAATCGGCCAAAGCGAGAAGTGGCCGGCCAAATTGGGAAATGGCCAGTGTCGCTGTAAATTGACCGGCCAATGTCCGATCTTTTCCTCGATTTCGGGGTTTGGCAAGCCAGTTTGCGAAATGGCATAGGGTGATTGGCCAAAGTCAGAAGAAAGAAGGCATGAGCAGTGATTTGTTGCACACTTAGTAGTGCAATTGCATCGAGTGTAGCCTTGGCGGCTCTTGTTCAGAAAGCAGAATGGAAAACTCACTTCTGAATCTGCATCTGAAAGTTTTTAAGCATCTTCACACCTTATCTTATATGAGCACATCGGATTTTGCCCAGGGAGTTCTTGCAACTTTGCGAAATGGTCGGCCAAAGTAGCATATACGCTGGCCTTTTCTAGTAATTCGGACTTTGGCCACATGTCACGGCCAAAATGCGAAACGGCCGGCCAATTCGGGAACTGGCTGAACTTCGGGTTTTGGCCGTAACATATACACTATATTTTTTCCTGCTCAAGTTGCATACAGTTGTTTCAGCTGATAATTTTGGACCACACATTAGAATATTAAAGCAGTGTAGACGAGGATAGCCCCACAAAGTTTGCCAGGCCTATCTACGTAATCCTTCTAAAATATCATCAAGTCGAGTTTTTAAAGTCCCAGAAGTCCTGCTGTCTACTGCACTACTTGGTCACTTATTCCAAATATCTGTGATTCTCTGTGTGAAGAAAAACTTCCTAATATTTGAGTGAAATTTCTCCTTAACAAGTTTCCAACTGTGTCCCCGTGTTCTTGATGAACTCATTTTAAAGTCACCGTCTCGATCCACTGGACTAATTCCCTTCATCATTTTAAACACTTCAGTCAGGTCTCCTGTTAATCTCTGTAAAGGCTCAGCTCTTTTAATCTTTCCTCCTAACTCATCCCCTGTAGCCCTGAATCAGCCTTGTCGCTCTTCTCTGGACCTTTTCTAGTGCTGTTATGTCCTTTTTGTAGCCTGGAGACCAAAACTGCACACAGGACTCCAGATGAGGCCTCACCAGTGTGTTATAAAGCTTGAGCAGAACCTCCTGTGACTTGTACTCCACACATCAAGGCGCTATATAACCTGACATTCTGTTAGCCTTCTTAATGGCCTCTAAACACTAGCTGGCAGTTGATAGCATTGAGTCTACTGTGACTCCTAAATTCTTCTTATAATAGGGACTTTCGATTTTCAGACCTCCCATTGTGTATTCAAACCTAACATTTTGACCTCCTATGTGTAATACTTTACATTTAATTTAATTAGATTTTCTTTTGCTTAAACTGTAAAGGCTCAGCTCTTTTAATCTTTCCTCCTAATTCATCCCCTGTAGCCCTGGAATCAGCCTAGTTGCTCTTCTCTGGACCTTCTCTAGTGCTGTTATGTCCTTTTTGTAGCCTGGAGACCAAAACTGCACCCAGGACTCCAGATGAGGCCTCACCAGTGTGTTATAAAGCTTGAGCAGAACCTCCTGTGACTTGTACTCCACACATCAAGGCGCTATATAACCTGACATTCTGTTAGCCTTCTTAATGGCTTCTGAACACTGTCTGGAAGTCAATAGCTTAGAGTCCACTATGACTCCTAACTCCTTCTCATGAGATGTACTCTCGATTTTCAGAACTGCCAATGTGTATTCAAGCCTAACATTTTGAATTCCTCTGTGTAATCCTTTACATTTACTGACGTTAAATGTCATCTGCCACAACTTTGCCCAAGCCTGTATGTTGTCCAAGTCCCTTTATGATGATTCTACAGATTTTCTGCCAATCCACCTGCTGCAAAGTTAACCAACTTATTTATATTCGTACCCAAATCATTTGTTTATTTATTTATATAAATATAGGGGGGGACCTCAAAAAGGTTGACATCTTGTGTAACCAGACATCAAGGCAAGTCAAGCGGTAGATCATATGTGGACATTTTCTTGTACCGAAAGCTCAGGACAAAATGGAAAAAAACAACTGAAGTGATTTCAAAGCTTTCAGAAGTAATTCTTACAAAGAAAATACCGATTCCCGAGATGCCATTTCATTTTTAGTTAACATGCTGTTTCGACACGAACCATCCAGGAGTTTGTGACATGTGACACCATTGTCACAGCGGTTATATAGATTAGCGTCATGTACTCCTTTACTGTGCGAGTTGGCGATTAATTTAAATCTTAAAGCTCTAATGTCGTCATTGTTAAAGATCTCTCTGTTGTTCGGTGTTGATTTACGTCTCACAGTTTAGTTTGACCTACGAGAAATATTCCGTTTTTTGACTCTGTTTCTACATTTCTCGAGTTATGATTTTCTCTCATGTCTCAGCCTTCTTTGTTTTTCTTTTTTTAATCATGTATTCCCGGTTTCAACCTTGACTCGTTATTACTATTACATTCTGTCACTCACCTATGCCATCCTGTGCAGTCACCACACAAACAACATGGCTACTGCCATGAAAAAGCAAAGCACGTTTAGTCACTAGCAAAAATGGCAACTGTATTTGAAATTAAATCTACACCACAATGAATTATGCAGAAATTGAAGTGGGTCCGAATATTGTCTGAACCCACCATAGTTCTATACTGACTTGTGTGTGTGTGTCTGTGAAAAGGACAAAAAAATGACAAATAGAATTGTCAAAAAAACGAAACTCAAAGCTGGGAGACATGGAGATCTTTCATCAAAGCCAAAATGGAATTAAAAAATTCTAAAACAAAGCAGGGGCTGGCTTCAAAAAACCCAGAAAGGACTAAAAAAGATCTTTCAAAACAGTGAATCAAAGTTTATCCGACAAGCTTGAATAACCCAGAAACGGCAGGGATGATCTTTGTACTGTCGCAAAGCTGACGTCACGAACGAGTGTACCCAAGGGAAGTCTGGGAAAGATCTACATGGAGACGGCAGAAACAGAAACCCAACGTAGTGGCATCAAAATGGGAAACTAACGGACATCGTGATAGAATTTGATTAAATAATGATTTTTTTCATACTAAATCCTTGGCAAAATGAAATCCCAAATTCAATTTCCTTGAGTCCCAAAATTATAATACAATACAATACAATACAATACAGTTTATTTTTGTATAGCCCAAAATCACACAGGAAGTGCCGCAATGGGCTTTAACAGGCCCTGCCACTTGACAGCCCCCCAGCCTTGACTCTCTAAGAAGACAAGGAAAAACTCCCAAAAAAACCTAGTAGGGAAAAATGGAAGAAACCTTGGGAAAGGCAGTTCAGAGAGAGACCCCTTTCCAGGTAGATTGGGCGTGCAGTGGGTGTCAAAAGAAGGGGGTCAATACAATACAGTACAGTACACAGAACAATTTCTCAATATAGTAAGAAATAAAAAAAAAATATATAAATTTTAGAAGTACAGAGCAGAATTTAACAGTAGATGATATATCCCATAATAAGATTTGTATTTGTATAGAGTCCTGGAGACCTCATCCTTCAAGCTGCCTCCCCCATTTGGCCATTCCACAGCTGAAACAGTGCTGTGCCAGCCAATCCGATGAAAGCACCCCTCTCTCCCACGATTCCTGCGATCCTCCATCTGGGATGACTTTTCCTTAGGCAGGCAAAACAACTTGGCAGGTGGGCCATGGCACCAAGTGCCACATTTGAGTACCGAGAAGAAAAACAGAATAAGTGAGGGTTAGTATACAATTATAACTGTCATGTTACTTATGTTTAAGTGCTAATGACTAACAACAGAGATGCATTCTGTACAGTTAATCAGCAGCTCTAGTCAGGATATGCTAAACTGAAGTAGTGAGTCTTCAGCTGGGATTTAAAAGCTGAGACCGAAGGGGCATCTCTTAGAGTAGCAGGCAGACCATTCCACAGTTTAGGGGCCCTGTAACTAAAAGCTCGACCCCCCACTGTTATTTTATTAATCCTTGGAATCATAAGCAGACTGGCATCTTGAGATCTTAATGTGCGCTCTGGTTTGTAAGTCATGATAAGTTCAGACAAGTAAGCCGGACCTCGACCATTTAATGATTTATATGTTAAAAGAAGGATTTTGAAATCTGCCCTGAACTTAACCGGGAGCCAGTGTAAGGATTTAAGAACTGGAGTTATGTGTTCGTATTTTCTTGTTCTTGTAATAATTCTCGCAGCCGCATTTTGGATTAACTGGAGGCTGTATAAAGAACAGTTTGAACATCCAGTGAACACCGCATTGCAGTAGTCAATCCTACTAGAGATAAATGCATGAATTAGTTTCTCAGAATCCTGTTTATTTAAAAAGCGCCTTAATTTCCTAACATTTTTAAGATGGAAGAAACATGTTTTGGACAACTTTGTAATATGCGCTTTAAATGACATGCTAGAGTCAAAGATAACTCCTAGATTGCGGGCTGATTCAGTAAAATTGACTGGGATTCCCATTGAGTTAAATGATGACAAAATATTATTGTGATCAGCATCATTCCCTCCAACAATTAACATCTCTGTTTTATCTGTATTTAAAGACAAGTAGTTCTTATTCATCTAACACAACTATCTATTCACTAACACAACTAATTAAAGACAACATTGGAGAAACTTCATTTGATTTAAATGAAAGGTATAACTGGGTGTCATCTGCATACGAGTGAAAATTAACATGATGTTTCCTAATGATAGATCCCAGTGGAAGCATGTACAGTGAAAACAGTAAAGGTCCCAGTACTGAGCCCTGCGGGACACCATATTGAACTTCTGTGTATAATGATGGAGTACTGTCAGCACATTTCTGTACATATTGGAATCGATTTGATAAGTAAGAACTAAACCAAGCGAGCACGGTGCCTGTAAGCCCAACATCATTTTCTAGCCTGTGCAGTAAAATAGAATGGTCGATGGTGTCAAATGCTGCACTTAAGTCCAACAACATAATTACAGATGAGTTTCCTTCATCAGAGGATATCAGAATGTCGTTTACAACCCGTGTTAGTGCCGTTTCTGTACTATGACCAGTGCGAAAACCAGACTGGAATTTCTCAAATAAATTGTAATGCATAAGGTGTGTCTGAAGCTGACTGGCGACTACTTTTTCTAGTATTTTAGAGAGAAACGGTAAATTTGAAATAGGCCTATAATTATTTAGTATGTGTGGGTCAAGGTCTGACTTTTTAAGTAATGGTTTAATGACTGACACTTTTAGTGTATCAGGTACTGTGCCATGCAATAATGAACTATTGATAATGTTTAGAATATTTGCTGCAAGAACATCCATTGCACTTTTTACTAGTTTTGTTGGCACTGGATCTAGGGAACAAGTAGTGGGCTTCATTTTAGAAATTAAACTTAAGACTTCCTGCTCAGTTACAGGATTAAAATTACTAAAGTGCTGAGTGCAATGTGAGACAGGGTCTGCTAAGCTAGTATTTGGTTTGTACTGTGATGCAGAGATCTGGGATCTTATATTTTTAATTTTCTCATTGAAGAAGTTAATAAAGTCTGTTCTGCTAATGTCTGTTGGTATTTTGCACTGTTGATCTGAATTTCCATTTGTTAATTTAGCCACTGTTCTAAACAGTGCCCGAGGATTTTTATTATTGCTATCTATTAATGTAAAATAATATTCTGACCGAGCTTTAAAGAGGGCTTTTTTATATTTATTAACACTCTCTGTCCATGCAATTTGAAAGACCTGTAGCTTTGTTGTTCTCCATCTGCGCTCCTGTTTTCGACACTCTAATTTAAGAGCTCGAGTGTTTTCATTAAACCAGGGAGAGTTTCTATGTGCTTTGATCACTTTTGTTTTAAGGGGAGCCACTGTGTCCAGAGCATCTCTCAAGGTCACATTATAATGTGATGTTAGCTGATCTAAATTGTTTTCCGTGTTTACATTTGATGTTAACTGATCTAAATGGTTTTCCACAATTACACTCGACTTACTCAAAGTATCTATAAATTTTGAAGCAGAATTACAATCTAGATGCCGCACTGTCTTTGTTTTAATCTGGGAGTGTGTTCGCAAGGGCAGGACCAAATCAAATGTAATTAAGTAGTGATCAGAAATAACTTCATTTAATGGAGTAATAATTAAATTTTGAATTTCAACTTTGTAAGTTATAATTAAATCTAATGTGTGGTTATGATTATGAGTTGGACCTTTGACATTCTGACAAAATCCTACTGAATTTAACAAATAAGTAAAACATTTGCTAAAAGTGTCAGTTTCCACATCAATGTGTACATTAAAATCTCCCATCAGTACTACGTGATCATAATTTATAGCCAAGTCAGATAAAAGGTTGCTAAATTCAGACATGAACAATGAATATGGCCCTGGTGGTCTATAGACTAGCACTATAATTGTGTTGGAATCTGTTTTAATATTTAAAATGAATGCTTCAAAGGATGTAAAGTTGCCTAAATTTTTAGAAGTGATTTGCATTTTGTTACAATGAATTATTCCAAGGCCTCCTCCTCGACCACAATCTCTAGACTTATGAAGGAACGAGTATCCATCTGGTGACGCCTCAGCTAGGGGGACAGTGTCACATTTACTAAGCCAGGTTTCGGTGAGAAGACACAGATCAGATTTTGTACTTAATATAATATCATTTACCAAAACAGCTTTAGTGCCAAGAGAGCGAATGTTCAATAAGCAGCATTTAAAACTGTATGCTTCTTTCTGAATTGGTGATATACTTTTTGTTTTAATTTGTAGTAAATTTCTATTACAGATGCCCCTGGTGGAGGGTCTGGTTTTATCCCTTGGTCTAATTATACACCTTATTTTTTGGTTATCAATTAATTTAAGGTTTGTATCAAGACTAAATTTACTGGATGCCCCAAGACAAGGATTATGGGTAACAGCTTCAGGACAGTAACAGGTGGGATAAACAACAGCCTGTGATTTAAGATCACATGACTGCGGCCTGGATGGTGCTCTAATCAGTCAACCAGGCAGTTTTGCTGCCATATTTTGGGATAATACATAAGATCCCCTCCAGTTAGGATGAAGACCATCTCTTCTGAAAAATCCAGGCCTTTCCCAAAAATCATCCCAATTGTTCACAAATGCTATGCTTTTGTTTGCACACCAGGTTTCTAGCCAGCAGTGAAGGGAATGCAATCTGCTATAAATCACATCCCCTCTATATAATCTTGGTAAGGGGCCAGATACAACTAAATTCCGACATTTTCTTTTAGCTTTGATGCAAAGAGAGATGAAGTTCCTCTTTAATACCTCAGATTGCTGTGAATAAATATCATTAGTGCCGACATGCAGCAATAAGGTAGATACTTCATCGTCGGCGACACGGTCCAATGCGGCCTCTATGCCAGAAATCTTGGCCCCTGCGAGGCACTTAACATGAACTGCTGGTTTAACATAGTTTGGAATTCTAACATTCCGCACTATGGAATCGCCAATTATGAGCACTTTCTTATTCTCAGTTTCCACAGGCGCGCTGTGGAGTGCTGAGAATCTGTTCTGGGTCCGAATTGGTGACCTGGGTGCCGGGGGACTACATTTTGGATTCTTAGACCCCCGTCTTACTGTTACCCACTCGCCCTGTGGCTGAATTGGTGCTGCTGACTTTGGCCGTGCACTGACTACAGTGGGGCCAGGAGAGACTGAAGCCGAATCAGAAGTAGCCGAATTGTCTAAACAAACCGAGTCGATCCAATTTTCGGTTTGCCTAATCGCTATCAGATTCCTAACGCGGTCCTCCAATTCGCGTATTTTCCCGACCAACTCTAAATTAACTAAACACTTTTGGCAGGTGAAGCTGTCTACAATGTCGGCCGGAAAACCTGAACTGTACATGCTGCAGGACACACAAGATATAAACGAGCCCTCAACGGGCAGAGCGCAGATGGAACTTACGTTTAGTGGTGATGTCATCTTCTCCGTTTTCTGTAGTTTATTTAAGTGCTTTTTGCTTCAGAGACCGTCGGCTTCAAGTTTCTCACTGCCGGTTATTTCTTCTAGTCAGCTGCCGGCTTTACTTCCGATGAACTTGCTCGGGTGTTTGCGAAGGGTTACGTGCCTGTGGGAGACGCCGCTGCTCTGTGCTTCTGCTCGGTGCTTCCGCTCACTGCTACGCTCGTGCTTCCATTAATAATAATAATGTTTTATTTATATTTATTTATATAGCGCCATGATGAAAGCACTTCCATATAGTTGATAGGACCTGCAAAGGGTTTACACAGAAAATGTAAAAAATGTGGAGATAATAACAAGCACTCAATAACACTCAATAACTTGTTTAAAGCGTGCACTACCAAAAGGCACTTTACATTGTAATAAAGACTGCAAGATTAAACAAAGTAAATGAAAGGATAAAACGAAAATTGTATTCTGAGTGATTTTTCTCATTTCTTCATCCCTAAAAATGCCAGGTGTGATCTTTGTATCACAAAATTTGATCTCGCCAATGAGCGTTCCTCAGGGAATTCTGGGAAAGACCTCCTTGGAGACGGCCATAACGAAGAAACCCAACACAGTGGCATCCAAACCGGAGAAACAAACGGCCGTCCTGATAGTATGTGATTAAATAACAAACTTTTTCAGAATAGATTGTTGACCAAATTAAACTCCAAATTCAAATTTGTTGAGTCTCAAAACCATGTAATCCATATTTACAACTACCACTACTACTGCTAATAATGATAATACACTTTATTTATATTAATTTATGTAATGCCTTTCCAATGCTCAAAGTGCAAACAAACATCAAGACAGAATGTTAGTTAAATAATTAACTTTTCCAGAATAGACTCTTGACCAAATTAAAACCCAAATTTGAATTCTTTGAGTCTCAAAGCGTTATGATCGATATAATAATAATAATACATTTTATTTTATAAACATTTTATTTATATGGCACCTTTCCCATGCTCAAAACACTTCAATATCAATTAACAGGAACTGCAGAAGAATTTACACAAGAAAGGTATAAAATGTGGAGATCCTACCAAGTTTAGCCAATAACTTGTTCAAAGTATGCTCTACCAAAATGCCATTTTTTACTCTAAGTAAATGATTTCAAAACTAAATAGAAAATAAATAGAAGGATTAAACAAAAATAGTTTTCTGTGAGATTTATTCTCATTTCCTCATCCCTAACCCTAACCCTAAAATGCCAGGCCGCGATCTTTGTATCATCGCAAAATTTGATCTCGCCAATGAGCGTTCCCCAGGGAATTCTGGGAAAGATCTCCATGGAGACAGCCGAAAACAAAAAACCCAACACAGTGGCATCCAAACCGGAAACCAACAGGTGTCCTGATAGTATGTGATTAAATAACGAACTTTTTCAGAATAGATCGTTGACCAAATTAAACTCCAAATTTGAATTTGTTGAGTCTCAAAACCTTATAATCCATATATATGACTACTACTAATAATACATTTGATTTATTTATATTAATTTATAATGTGCCTTTCCTATGCTCAAAGTGCAAGCAGGCATCACAACAAAATATCAATTAAATAATTAATTTTTCCGGAATAGAATTTTATTTTATAAACATTTTATTTATATGGCGCATTTCCCATGCTCAAAACACTTCAGCATCGATTAACAGGAACTGCAGAAGAATTTACACAAGAAAGTTATATACAGTAATCCCTCGCTATATCGCGCTTGGACTTTCGCGGCTTCACTCTATTGCGGATTTTATAAATAAGCATATTTAAAAATATATCACAGATTTTTTGCTGGTTCGTGGATTTCTGCGGACAAAGGGGTCTTTTAATTTCTGGTACATGCTTCCTCAGTTGGTTTGCCCAATTGATTTCATACAAGGGATGCTATTGAGAAGCTACCCAACCAGAGTGCGTATTACGCATTAAATAAAACTCCTCAAATATATTGTGGGCACGTGGGCTGTTCGCTCCCCTAGAGGATACGGCCGCTCCTCAAAAAATGCTGAAAGATTACCTTCACATTGCTGCCATCCTTGCTGGGCTTACATGTGGCTGCTTTGTCAAGCGGTATGCTTCCCGCACGGTGCTTCGCATACTTAAAAGATCAAACAGCACGTATTGATTTTTGATTGTTTGCTTTTCTGTCTCTCTCACTCTCTCTGACATTCTCTACTCCTGACGGAGGGGGTGTGAGCAGGGGGGGCTGTTCGCACCCCTAGACGATACGGACGCCCGTCTTAAAATGCTGAAAGTTTATCTTCACATTGCTCCCTTCAGTACAGCTGCTTTGTCAAGCGACATGCTTCCCGCACGGTTCTTCGCATACTTAAAAGCTTGAGCGGCACGTATTGATTTTTGATTGTTTGCTTTTCTGTCTCTCTCACTCTCTCTGACATTCTCTGCTCCTGACGGAGGGGGTGTGAGCAGAGGGACTGTTCGCACACTGGCCTAGAGAATACGGACGCTCCTCTAAAAATGCTGAAAGACCACCTTCACATTGCTCTCTTCCTTGCAGCTGCTTTGTCCGCCGGTGCTTCGCATACTTAAAAGCTAAACAGCCCTATTGATTTTTGATTGTTTGCTTTTTTCTCTCTCTCTCTGACATGCTCTGCTCCTGACGCGCACTCCTTTTGAAGAGGAAGATATGTTTGCATTCTTTTAATTGTGAGACGGAACTGTTATCTCTGTCTTGTCATGGAGCACAGTTTAAACTTTTGAAAAAGAGACAAATGTTTGTTTGCAGTGTTTGAATAACGTCCCTGTCTCTCTACAACCTCCTGTGTTTCTGCGCAAATCTGTGACCCAAGCATGACAATATAAAAATAACCATATTAACATATGGTTTCTACTTCGCGGATTTTCACCTTTCGCGGGGGGGGGGTTCTGGAACGCAACCCCCGCGATCGAGGAGGGATTACTGTAATGTCGAGATCCTACCAAGTTCAGCCAATAACTTCTTCAAAGTATGCTCCACCAAAATGCCATTTTATACTCTAAGTAAATGATTTCAAGACTAAGTAGAAAATAAATGGAAGAATAAACAAAAATAGTTTTCTGTGAGATTTATTCTAATTTCCTCATCCCCAGAAATGCCAGGCCGCAATCTTTGTATCGTCACAAAATTTGATCTTGCCAATGAGCGTTCCCCAGGGAATTCTGGGAAAGGTCTCCATGGAGATGGCCAAAATGAAAAACCCAACACAGTGGCATCCAAACCAGAAACAAACAGGTGTCCTAATAGTACGTGATTAAATAATTAACTTTTTCAGAATAGATTGTTGACCAAATTAAACTCCAAATTCGAATTTGTTGAGTCTCAAAACCTTATAATCCATATACAGGGTAGGATTCAAAAGTAATGAGCCTTTGTTCAAAAAGACAAATTTATCGAGCAAATCGGTACAACTAATTAATAGTCTTCAAAATAGGCACCTCCTGCATCAATACACTTTTGTAGGCGGCTTTTCCATGACTCGAAGGCGTCCATGTAGGCCTGTTCCGGGATGGCTGCAAGGGCTGCCTTGACATTTGCTTGGATGTCCTCGATCGAGTCGAAGCGTTTTCCTTTCAGCGCTGATTTTAAGCGCGGAAACAAGAAGAAGTCAGAAGGCGACACGTCCGGACTGTCGGGAGGCTGGGGGACCACCGGAATGTTCACCCGGGCCAGGTAGGCGCTCACGATGAAGGCGGTGTGGCTGGGCGCGTTATCGTGGTGAAGCTTCCAACTGTCCTTGATGTCCCTTCGCTTGCGCGCGACGCTTCTTTTCAGCCTTTTCAGGACTTCCAAGTAGTAAGCAGCATTCACGGTCTGTCCTTGCGGGACAAACTCATAGTGGATGATCCCCTTCACTCCGAAGAAGGCAATGAGCATGGTCTTCGTCTTCAACGCGTACCGTTGCTCTAACGAACTTTCCATTCCGCCGTGTAATGCACTACTGCACAGGGGTTCCCGTCAAGGCCGATCCGTTGCGTTGTGAAGCCAACACCCACCGTCGCCGTCGCTGGCAAGTGGGGCGCGCGGCGAGGTACGTTCGCGTCAGAACAAAATGAGGCTCATTACTTTTGAATCCTACCCTGTATACGACTATCACTACTACTGCTAATAATGCATTTTATTTATTTATGTTAATTTATAATGCGCCTTTCCTATGCTCAAAGTGCAAGCTGGCATCACGACAAAATATCGATTAAATAATTAACTTTTCCAGAATAGACTCTTGACCAAATTAAACCCCAAATTTGAAATCGAGTCTCAAAACCTTTCGTATATAATTCATATAATGATAAATTTTATTTTATAAATGTTTTATTTATATGGCGCCTTTCCCATGCTCAAAACACTTCAATATCAATTGACAGGAACTGCAGAAGAATTTACACAAGAAAGGTATAAAGTGTGGAGATCCTACCAAGTTCAGCCAATAACTTGTTCAAAGTATCCTCTACCACAAGGCACTTTATAATCTAAGTAAATGATTTCAAAACCAAAGAGAAAATAAATGGAAGGATAAAATCCGACTCGTACTCGAAGTGACTTTCCTCATTTTTCTATCCGTGTAAGAAGCTCAACTACATTTTCCCTTTTTTTTTTTTTTCTTCCTGTTTAAGGCCCTTTGACTAAACGGCTGCCTTTATTAATTCATTAACACATGAAAAGTCTGCAGATAAAGGTGACGGCTGTAGAAGCGCCGCGTTATGAGCTCTGCTTACAAATAGGAAATGGGTGACTTGGGCTAATATACGCCCCTGGCAGTACTTCATCTCGAAATCATACAGAGCGTCCTGAAGCAGCAGGTTCATTTTATGGCTTCATCTATTACTTTACTGTCATTGTTAATTGTCTTCTTTTTACC
This sequence comes from Erpetoichthys calabaricus, assembly GCF_900747795.2. Taxonomy (NCBI): domain Eukaryota; kingdom Metazoa; phylum Chordata; class Cladistia; order Polypteriformes; family Polypteridae; genus Erpetoichthys; species Erpetoichthys calabaricus. The sequence goes on from NC_041401.2 coordinate 13,399,524, forward strand.
TCGGCAGGATTCTCCAAATTGGTCCTATCGAAAGTGACAGGAGGAAGAGCATTAAGCATCTGACAAGATGATATCTAAGTTCAATTTCCTCCTCTTTACCTGATTTATACCTGCAGAAGATAATTTTCCTTTCTGTCATAAGGGGCCCTATAAATCAGTAGTGCTTATGGAGGAGATGCATACCCGGGTCTCCGATTTGTATCCTCTGAGTTCGTTATTAGGAAGCCATTACTGGCAAATTTTCCTCCCTCAAACAAAAATGATGAAATTTAATACCGCTGAGATTAAGAAGATTAAGAGCCCAAATACGGCTAAAGCTGTTCGATAGGCGCCTCTGCCTAAACAATCTACTCCAAACTCAATAAAAAGAGATTCCTTTTTTTTTTTTCCTGTGACACCATTATCCATCTGTTTGGACGAAATTGCTGTATCATGGTATAAATCTGTGATACAAGTGACATATCCTCTAAAATAAAAGGGAACATTAACTGCTCTATCTTCTAGAGGCCCTGGGACTGGCTGGCTATAAGCTCACTCAAGTGTGATGGCAGTTATTCTGCGTTTTACTAGACTGCAGACAATTATCCCTTGCTTCTCTTCCCCTTCATAAGACAAACTGCCGGGGCTTCAGCCGAAATGATCTCAAATAGATTTTCCAAAATGTCTGTTACTAGATTGCTTCCATACATTATTTCTTTTAAATGGGTTGAAAATAAGAAAAGCTAATCCACAAATCAACTACCACCGACCCCCCCAACCACCCCTTCCGCCCATTTCTTTAGCTGCGGAAAGTCGAGGTCAAGTGCTTATTTTCTCATTTTTTTGGGGGGTTACGGTTACTCCTCATTTCTAAACTCGATGTGTCTAATTACAGGCCACCGTTTCAATTAAATTCATAATCACGATTGGCATGCTGATAACGGCTGTCCCAGGTTGAGGAGTTTGGTTGGAGCTTTCATTTTTTGGCCACCGCGTTTCCTCATCTCCTTTACGCTGCATTAAGCAAAGGGCCGTAAAGCAGCAGGCTACTACAGGTGCGGTGGCAGCTCGGCTTCGGCTTTAAACATAAATGTCACTTTTTAAGTTGCCTTCTAACCATGTAGATTGAAACCTATGACCATCTTTCAGAGGTCCCGGTGGGCAAGGCAATAAATAACTTTTGAGTCTCGATTGCTCCTGGAACAGGCCCCCTGTGCCGGAGAGGACGGCACTTAACATTTACAGCACACTCGGAATAATCTGCGTCTCTCTCACGGTCCCTGCATTGGCGTGACAGCAAACAGACGTGTGGAACGCGGGATTATTGGATTCTTGTGGAAGACTGGGGGGCTGTTGCAAATGAAAGCAAGACAGATTGGCTTTACTTTATGTGCTAAAAAGGAATGTGAAGTTTCCCATACATGAAGCTGTCTAACATTGAGGGGGTTCTGGCCCATTGCAGTTATTGTAGAACATTAGAATATTTGAAGAAGTTAGACGCGAACAGGCCATTCAGCCCAACAAAGCTCACCAGTCCTATCCACTTAATTCTGCGAATATAGCATCACGTCGAGTTTAGAAGGTCTCTAAAGTCCTACTGTCTGCCACACGTGCTTGGTCACTTATTCCATGTGTCAATGGATTACTGTGTGAAGAAAAACTTCCTAATGTTTGTGTGAAATTTCCCCTTAACAAGTTTCCAGCTGTGTCCCCCTGTTCTTGATGAACTCATTTTAAAATTACCGTCTCAATCCACTGGACTAATTCCCTTTATAATTTTAAACACTTCGGTCAGGTCTCCTCGTAATCTCCTTTTGCTAAAACTGAAAAGCCCTATCTACTTAATTCTTCCAAAATAACATCGTCGAATATCAAAGGTTCCTAAAGCCCTAAGGTCTACCGCACTATTTGGTTTCTTTGGTTGTTGGTGTAGAGAAAAACTTCCTAATGTTTGTGCGAAATTTACTCTTAACAAGTTTCCAACTGTGTTGTTAATAAACTCATATTAAAGTCACCATCTCGATCCACTGGACTAATTCCCTTTATGATTATAAACGCTTCAGTCAGGTCTCCTCTTCATCTTCTTTTTCTTAAACTGTGAAGGCTCAGCTCTGTGTAAAGAAAACTTTCCTAATGTTTGTGTGAAATTTACCCTTAACAACAACAACAACAACATTTATTTCTATAGCACATTTTCATACAAAAAGTAGCTCAAAGTGCTTTACATAATGAAGAAAAGAAAAATAAAAGACAAAATACAAAATTAAAATAAGACAACATTAGTTAACATAGAAAGGAGTAAGGTCCGATGGCCAGGGGTGACAGAAAAAACAAAAAAAAAAACTCCAGACGGCTGGAGAAAAAAATAAAATCTGCAGGGGTTCCAGGCCACGAGACCACCAAGTCCCCTCTGGGCATTCTACCTAACATAAATGAAATAGTCCTCTTTGTAGTTAGGGTTCTCACGGAGTCACTTGATGGTGATGGTCATACAGACTTCTGGCTTTTAATCCATCCATCATTTTTGGAACATCACTTTGGGTAGATGGTGGTGGCGCACGCCACCACCAAAAGGACACCGGAAAAGGAAACAGAAGAGAGAGTAGGGGTTAGGACAGATTTTGAATGAATAGTTATTATAATGAATTGGATATACAGAGTATCAGGATTAAATTACAGTGAAGTTATGAGAAGGCCATGTTAAAGTAATGTGTTTTCAGCAGTTTTTTAAAGTGCTCCACTGTATTAGCCTGGCGAATTCCTACTGGCAGGCTATTCCAGATTTTAGGTGCCTAACAGCAGAAAGCCGCCCGCCTCACCAATTCTTTTAAGTTTTGCTCTTGGAATTTTAAGGACACACTCGGTTGAGGATCTGAGGTTGCGATTTGGAATATAAGACGTCAGACATTCCGATATATAAGATGGGGCGAGATTATTTAAGGCTTTATAAACCATAAGCAGAATTTTAAAGTCAATCCTGAATGACACAGGTAACCAGTGTAGTGACATCAAAACTGGAGAAATGTGTTCGGATTTTCTTTTCCTGGTAAGGATTCTAGCAGCTGCATTCTGCACTCGTTACAAACGATTGATGTCTTTTTTGGGTAGTCCTGAGAAGAGTGCGTTACAGTAATCTAGCCGACTGAAAACAAACGCGTGAACTAATTTCTCAGCATCTTTCGATGATATAAGAGGTCTAACTTTTGCTATGTTTCTTAAGTGAAAAAATGCTGTCCTAGTGATCTGATTAATATGCGATTTAAAACTCAGATTACAGTCAATGGTTACCCCTAAGCTTTTTACCTCCGTTTTGACTTTTAATCCTAATGCATCAAGTTTATTTCTAATAGCCTCATTGTATCCATTATTGCCAATCACTAAGATTTCGTTTTTTTCTTTATTTAATTTGAGAAAGTTACTATTCATCCATTCTGAGATACAAGTTAGACATTGTGTTAGCGAATCAAAAGATTTGGGGTCATCAGGTGCTATTGATAAATACAGCTGTGTGTCATCAGCATAGCTGTGGTAGCTCAAGTTATGTCCCGAGATAATCTGACCTAATGGAAGCATGTAGATTGAGAAGAGCAGTGGACCCAGGATAGAGCCTTGTGGAACACCATATAGGATATCATGTGTCTTTGAATTATAATTACCACAACTAACAAAGAATTTTCTCCCTGCCAGGTAGGATTCAAACCAATTTAAGACACTGCCAGAGAGGCCCACCCATTGACTAAGGCGATGCTTAAGAATATTATGATCAATGGTGTCAAATGCGACACTCAGATCTAAGAGGATGAGAACAGATAAATGTCCTCTGTCTGCATTTACTCTTACTTAAGATTCCAACTGTGTCCACATGTTCTTGATGACCTCATTTTAAAGTCACCGTCTAGATCCACTGGACTAATTCCCTTCATCATTTTAAACACTTCAGTTAGGTCTCCTCTTCATCTGCTTTTGAATAAACTGTAAAGGCTCAGCTCTTTTAATCTTTCCTCCTAACTCATCCCCTGTAGCCCTGGAATCAGCCAAGTCGCTCTTCTCTGAACTTTTTCTAGTCCTGCTATGTCCTTTTTTTGTACCCTGGAGACCAAAACTTCACACAGGACTCCAGGTGTGGCCTTACTACTAATAACAACGGTACATTTATATAGTGCTTTTCTCATTAATCAAAATGCTTTCCTTATTGAGTGGGTGGCCACTTTGACCACCACTAATGTGCAGCATCCACAGGTATAATGCAACGGCAGCCATTTTTGAGCCAGTATGCTCACCATACATTAGCTGTTAGGTGGTGAAGTGTTGAGAGAGAGAGAGACAATTAGAGGCACAGGATGATTTGGGGGTCAGAATGACTAGGTCTTGGTGGACATCGGGATATACCCTATTCTTTACAAAGGAAGCCCAGGGATCTTTTATAACCATGGAGAATCGAGACGTCAATTTTACATCTCATCTGAAGGAAGCTGGTGTGTTTTGTCATGGTAAAGTCCTAAGGTGACCAGCAGCCATACCACATGCACTTCAGGAGAGGTCATCCACCTGAAGCTAAGCATGTTTAGGCCCGGCATTCTGGGAGGAACAGGCAGGTCCAGGTGGACAAAGTGACGTCAGATGGAGCGGTCTCGATCATTCTTTTTGCACAAGGGGAAGAAGAGAGGGCATCAGTACACGGTGTCTCCTCTTCTCTCGCTGGAGAATTACCGTCACCCAAACCTTCATGTTGTTTCCCATGCGCGACAGTTAATTATGTATATCCTTCTTCATTTTTGGTTTTGTCTATGTATATCAGTTGCCTTTGCTATGTTCCGTGTATTTTGTGGGTGGTCCCCCAAGAGGTGGTGCCACATGCTAATCAACTTCAGGACACACTTTAATTATGGAGGGTCTTCCACAGTTCCTGGTGGTTCATTTTAAATGTATTGGGGCCTTGGTGAGTTCTTTGATTTATTGGATTTCTATATTTTTGAATGTTGTTGCTCTATTTTTCACCACAATTCTGGACTACTGCATTGGACATTAGTTTGCATTGGATTGCATCTGGGTTTTGGGGCAATTCCTCTGCTTCCTGTACTCCATGGAGCTTCGTTGTTATTGTAGAGCATTTGTGAAGATGCATTTTTTTATTTTCTAAAGGTTCAGTGCTTGCTCTTTTTTTTAGCCAGGGTTTGACAGTGATATCCCCCTCTAGTGGGCATTTTGGATTTTCTTGGGATTTACGTGATTTGAGACTTCTATTTCATGACGCGGATAAACTTAAAGTTAGGATGAAAGTTAGCAAGAATACACCTGGTGGGAGAAGAGAAGTCTTTGATGGGGGTGTTTGTTACGAGTTCAGCCTTCCCTGAGGTATACAAGTGGTTTTGGCATCATTTTGGGGGTTTTCATACTCAAGGATTCTAATTCTCTTATTGGTTTCTGGTTTAAAGGCTCTGTTTAAAAATATACCTTAATTTCACGCCTTTTTCTATTCTATTTTGGGTCCTTTTCTATTATCGTGACGCAATGTTCAGAATCAGACCGTCTACCCCTACCCAAATCCTACACTTAACCTCAAAAACCAGGCAGCAACAGTAACCTGGGTCTCTAATCTTAATAAAATAACCCTCCGGAACCTAACCCTAATATTAAAATTAGTCTCCAAAATTCTAAGGCTGCAGGCACATGGTGCCTTAACCGTGCGCCATGATAATAGAAAAGTACCGCCATTTTCGTGAGATATTTTCCCAGGATGCACTGGGACAGCACGGCTATGATGTCATCGGCCCCTCTCTATATATATTCAACTAGACTGTTTTCTAGTAATCTGTGATCCGGATAGTGCACTACATTAGTTTGAGTCTTTCTCTGCTTATTTTGGTTTCTGATCGTTGTGTGTTTCATTGAGTACATCTTGCTCTTGTATTTTGACATTGTGTTTAGTGTTTCAGTTTTGATCTGTGCTTTGTCTTACTGAATTTGTTCTTTTGCCTGCCCTCAGGTAAGGTCAGGTTGGGGAGCATGCAGTACCGAACCCACCACACAATGAAACAGCTTGGGATCCTGGTTGGCAACCCCCCAGGCAGACACGTTGTCCCGTCCCAACCTCTGGAAATGACCCTCTATCTGCCGCAGCCAAGTGTTTCGTGGGCATTGGCCTGGCCAGCCACTTGGGTCTTCAACAATGAGCATCCTGTTAGCCGGATCACATGGCCGTAGTGCCATAACTGACTCTCCCTCACAATGCAGGTAATGTGCCTCATTCAGGACCCCATGAGCAACACAAAGTCAAACCAGCGGTACCCAAGGGTCCTCCGAAGAGACACAGTACTGAAGGAGTCCAGTCTTCATCTCAGGTCACTGGATAGTGGACATGTCTCGCAACCATATAGCAAAACAGGAAGCTCCAAGACTCTAAAGACTTGGACCTTCATCCTTTTGCAGAGATATCCGAAGCGCCACACACTCCTTTCCAGTGACCTCATGACCCCCTCCATTCTCTCCCAATCTGTCTACTGACTTCAGACACATGAATTTCACTGCCAAGGTAAGCAAACCTCTTGATGAGGTCGACGCTTTCTCCACAGACAGACACACTGCTGATGGCCGTGCCCAAAATGTCATTAAAGGCCTGGATGTTGGTTTTTAGCAGGACACTCACAAGCCCAGACACTCAGACCCCTCACTCAGTCTCTCGAGAGCCCTGATCAGAGCCTCCATTGACTCTGTGAAGATTACAGCATCGTTGGCAAAGTCAAGATCAGTAAATCTTTCTTCACCAACAGATGCCCCACACTGGACCACAAGACCCTGCCCAACACCCAGTCCATACAAGCATTGAACAGAGTTGGAGCAAAAACACACGCTGACGAACCCCAGAATCAACTGGGAAAAACACAGAGGCCATGATATCCAGCAATCTTGAGGGAATCCCGCAAACCCTCAGGATATCCCACAGGGCAGCTCGATCAACTGAGTCGAACACTTTACGAAAATCGACAAAGGCTGCAAAGAAGCTTAACTACTGACTTTGTCCTTTTGCCTGCCATCACTCTTTATATTTCTTAGCAGCTCCCTTGGAAGACAATACAGAGTTTGTTTAACTGATGACTCTGAAGTGACTGAGCATCAGTGGGTGTGGATGTGGATGTGTGCTTGGGTGGGTCCTGCCAAGGAATGGCATACCATGCAAAGCTATTGCTGCCAGGATCGGCTCTGAACTCTCCATAAGCCTGTAATGGACAACATGGGCTCAGAAAACAAATGCGTGAATGAATATTTGAGTGCGAGAGTAGTAAAAATGCTGACAACTTATTCACTTAGAAGTTGTACTTAGAGAGTATCGATTAAAACTTACCGCATGCCCAAAAGACCATAAATGACACAGTGGTTAAAATCTCCCACAAAAGCAATGAATAACCAGAGAGTTTTATCATTTGCACGTACGTGCCCTTTCTAAATTACAGTATTGAATAACACTTTTGTTTTTTTTTGTTATTTTTTCACAGAGTACTCAGCATTGAAAATTGTTTCATGGCTGCGTTCAGATTAACAGCTTACTAAATGAAGCTCACAGGCTGTTGGTAGCAGAATAACCAGCAAAAGTAAGTGTCCGACTGTTCAGGCGTTTAAACCCTTCAGTAAAAGCCCAGGAAGGAAACGTTCATGAAATGTGCTTACTGATGACATCATTTTGACACATGCAGTGAATGTGGTGGCCACGGCACGGGAGTTACGTATGGTGACCAGCCAAAGCAATTAAGCAGCCTGGGCTCCGATGGACAAACGTGTAAGCAAAGGACATCATTCAGATAGATAGAAAAGGTGCTATATGATTGATAGATGGATAAAGATATATGAAAGGCACTATATGATTGATAGAAAGATAGATAGATGAATTAAGAGATGTGAAAGGCACAATAAGATAATTTATCTATATATCAATCTATCTATCATATAGTGCCTTTCACATCTCTTAATTCATCCATCTATCTATCTATCTATCTATCTATCTATCTATCTATCTATCTATCTATCTATCTATCTATCTATCTATCTATCTATCTATCTATCTATCTAATAGTGCTTTTCCTATCCATCTGTCTATCAATCAATCTATCTACCTATCTTAACAGAAAGAGAGGGCAATGATAAAGAGTTGGGGTGCCAAGATAGCCACATCATATATTTGTATGCAACGATATTTTAAAAAAACATGCAAACATGAGTTCAACACAGAACTGCCCTGAGATGGCGGAGCTTCAGGTTTTGGTTCCTTCCAACAGGAAGAGGCTGGTCCACATGGATGAAAACTGGAAGTGACATCAGAGATGTTTTAGCTATCGATCATCTGGTCTGAAGAGAGAGGAAGACAGAGAGGCATTAGGACACAGTGCCAACCCCTAGAAGAGTGGTAGAGTTACAGTTACTAGGACCCTTTATCTGTCCCTAATGCATACGTACATGACACTATGTATGTATTATATAGCACCTTTTCTGTCATATAGTGCCTTTCACATCTCTTAATTTATCTATCTATTATATTGAGCTTTTCACATCTCTTAATTCATCTATCATATAGTGCCTTTCACTTCTATTTATCAATCTATATTATATAGTGCCTTTCATATCTATCTATCTATCTATCTATCTATCTATCTATCTATCTATCTATCTATCTATCTATCTATCTATCTATCTATCTATCTATCTATCTATCTATCTATCTATCTATCTATCATATAGTACAGTTTGTCCAACTCCAGTCCTGGTGGGCCCCAGTGGCTGCAGATTTTCATTCTAACCCTTTTTCTAATCAGCCAGCAGTTTTCACTGCTGATTAACTCCTTTTCCCTTCATTTTCATAGCCCTATTTTTGAGGATTCAGTCCTCTGAATTGATTTGTTTCCTCATTAAATGGCAGTCAAAAGGAAATGAAATGTGAAACGAGGCAACAGATGACCACTTAAACTGGAATGTCAAACTCCAGCCCATTTCACTCCAACCAGTTTCTTAATGAGAAGCCAGTTCCTGCTGTTAATTAAAGTCGTTATTGAATATCAGGACTTGTCGCTGCTCTCCTTCTGCCACAGCAGACTGTTGATTTTCTGTTTTTTCTAAGGCCATCATCAAGATGTTTTGGTGACCTGAGCAGATCAACATGACCGACACCTTCACCTTTCTTTATTTTCAGGTTAGCTGGTCTTGTTTTGTGTCTCGTTATTGTTTGGCTATTCATTAAGTAAAAGAAACAATTAATAGGGTCTGAGTCACGTCAATTAAAACGAAGGCAAAACAAGTTAATCAGCAGCAAAAACGACTCCCTAATTAAGAAAATGGTTAGAATGAAAACCTGCAGCCACTGCGGCCCATCAGGACCCAAGTTTTACGCCCCTGATATAGAGCCTTTCACATCTATCTACAGTATCTGCTTATCTTTTGCTATTTATTCATTTAAAGAGCTTCTGTAAAAAGCCAAATTTTCCCTGGGGTCAAATAAAGTTCAATCTATCTATATATCATAGTGTGCCTTTCACATCTCTTAATTCATCCATCTTCGATAGATAGATAGATATGAAAGGCACTATATGATAGATAGATAGATATGAAAGGCACTATATGATAAATAGATGTGAAAGGCACTATATAATAGATAGATAGATAGATATGAAAGGCACTATATGATAGATAGATAGATATGAAAGGCACTATATGATAGATAGATAGATAGATATGAAAGGCACTATATGATAGATAGATAGATAGATAGATAGATATGAAAGGCACTATATGATAGATAGATAGATGTGAAAGGCACTATATAATAGATAGATAGATATGAAAGGCACTATATGATAGATAGATAGATATGAAAGGCACTATATGATAGATAGATAGATAGATATATAGATAGTGTCATTGAGGAAGTAGTATGAAGTGGACCCCATTTTCTTGACTGGTCTTTGTCATGAGGCTGCCATCGAGGACCAGTGCGACAGAAGATGCAGCAGGTCTGGTAACTAAGCAGGGCTGGATGAGACTCCGTTATCCATCCAGGAGTCCAGTAAAGGTTGTTATTTTGCTCCTGCTATGACGGCTTTTCATCCTAATTTAAGCACTAGGAACTGTCCAGTTTAAACTAAGAGGGACAATCAAACATGACAATATTCATGGTTACAACCCAGTAAGGAGTTACTGCGATTCTGAAATCCATTCGGACCCAAAAAGAACTCATTCTTGGCTCACAAGAGCAGATGACGGATGGGACAGCTAGCGATCAAAACTGGGTCACCATTTTAAAAACACACAAACCATTGCTTTCTTTCCTTAACCCATCCTAAAAATACAGTTGTGGCAAAAAGTTTTGAGAATGACCCAAGTGTTGGTTTTCACAAAGTCTACTGCCTCATTGTTTTTAGATCTTTTTGTCAGATGTTTCTTTGATATACTGAAGTAGAAATACAAGCATTTTATAAGTTTCAAAGGCTTTTATTGACAATTACATGACGTTTATGCACAGAGTCCATATTTGCAGTGTTGGCCCTTCTTTCTTTTTCAAGACCTCTGCTATTCACCCTGGCATGCTGTCGATCAACTTCTGGGCCAAATCCTGACTGATGGCAGCATCCATTTCTTACATCATCAATGCCTGGAGTTTGTCAGAATTGGTGTTTTTTTGTTTTTTCCACCCGTCTCTTGACCACAAGTTCTCAATGGGATTAAAGGTCTGGGGAGCTTCCTAGCCATGGACCCAAAATTTTAATGTTTTGTTCCCCGAGCCACTCAGTTCTGACTTTTGTCTTATGGCATGATGCTCTGTCATGCTGGATTGTTCATTGTTGGTCACCAAACTGTTCTGGGATGGTTGGGAGAAGTTGTTCTTAGAGGATATGTTGGTCCCATTCTTTACTGTATTCATGGCTGTGTTCTTAGGCAAAGTTGTGATTGAGCCCACTGCCTTGGCTGAGAAGCAACTCCCGGCATGAATGGTCTCAGAATGCTTTACTGTTGGCCCGACACAGGACTGATGGTAGCGCCACTCACCTCTTCTTTGCCCCAAACAATCAGAAAGGGGAGAAAATGACTTTCCCTCAGCAGTCCAATCCCTGTACCTTTTGTAGAATATCAGGCCGTCCCTGATGTTTTTCTTGGCTTCTTCACTGCCCTTCTTGACACCCACCAGGCCATCCTCCAAAAGTCTTCACCTCTGTCACACCTGCCTGCTGCCATTCCTGAACAAGCTCTGACCTGGTGGTGCCTGCAGCTGAATCAACTTTAGGAGACAGTCCTGGTGCTTGCTGGACTTTCTTGGCCGCCCTGAAGCCTTCTTGAGGACTTTGAGTAGTGAGAAAAGTACAATATAAATGTAAAGAATTATTATTATTGTTATTACTATTCACAACAATTGATCCTCTCTGTTGTAACTCAGTCAGCATGACAGAGTGATCTCCAGCCTTGTCCTCGTCGACACTCTCACCTGTGCTAACGAGAAGATCACTGAAATGACGTCAGCAGGTCCTTTGGTGCCAGGGCTGCCATGCAGTGGTTTTTTTGGGATGAAGTTCATTTTCATGGCAAAGAGGGACTTTGCAATTAATTGCATTTCATCTGCTGCTTATGGATGAAAATGAACTTTCTGCTCTTAAATGCTGATAAAACAGTATTAGTTGTTAGAGCAGCCAAATATGGACATCTGTCCATATGGACACCTATCGTGCACCTTATCTTTGGAATGGCCTGCCATTTTATCTAAGAGAAACACACTCGATTGAGATTTTGAAATCAAGACTTTCATTACAATGTGCTTTAGATTTTGGTATATCATCCTTGAAATGGGTTTCCTCCCACAGTCCAAAGACATGCAGGTTAGGTGCATTGGAGATCCTAAATTGTCCCTAATGTGTGTGTGTGCGCCCTGCCTGGGGTTTGTTCCTGCCTTGCATCCTGTGTTGGCTGGGATTGGCTCCAGAAGACCCCCGTGACCCTGTAGTTAGGATATCCAGTGGAACCTCGGATCACCCGAAGTAATTTCCCCCATAGGATTGTATGTAAATACAATTAATCCGTTCCAGACCGTACAAACTGTATGTAAATATATATATATATATTTTTTAAGATTTTTAAGCACAAAGATAGTTAATTACACCATAGAATGCACAGCGTAATAGTAAACTAAATGTAAAAACATTGAATAACACTGAGAAAACCTTGAACAGAGAAAACTAACATTGCAAGAGTTTGCGTTATAGCGCTACGAACCGATCGCTGTAAACACTTTATTTTAATGAGTTTTAAGCACAGGGAAAAAAATTAACATTTGAAAAATCTGTAATTTAATAAACAAACAAGAAAAGTAACATTGCAACAATGCACACTACGAATCGATCGCTGTAAACAGAAGTGAAGTGGAGGTTAAAATCCAATAGAAAAAAGTCTTCATTAAATACAAGGAGATTAAAACAATGCTCGAATCTGTCTCTTTAAAAACAAGCCCTTATGCGGCCAGCCCTCTCTCTCGCGTGTCTGTCTGTCTGTCTGTCTGTCTGTCTATCGTGTGTGTCTGTCTGTCTCTCTCTCTCTCGGGCACATGTGTCTGTCTCTGTCTGTCTGTCTCTGTCTGTCTGTCTGTCTGTCTGTCTGTCTGTCTCTGTCTGTCTGTCTGTCTGTCTCTCTCTCGCGTGTCTGTCTGTCTCTCTCTCTCGCACACTGTCTTTCTTGCACTTTCACTCACTCACTCGCTCGCGCTCTGTATCTCTCACGCTTTCTGCACAGGGAGAGACTGAACACATGCAGAAATCATCGGCGCGCACAAACTGAAAGGGAAACTGGCTTGTTCGTATACAGAGTGTGTGGTCGTGAGCAGATGCAAAAGTTTGGGAAACTTTTTGGTCGTAACCCGATTTGTACGTGTTCAGAGACGTTCGTGAACCGAGGTTCCACTGGGAACTGACTGACATTCCTGAATGGTACACATTTACAAAAAAAGGTAAACAAAAAATAATCAAAATTGGGGTAATTGCCCGTCATTCTCAATTATGGATGCCTCTGCTACAAAAAATGTTTGGTGTTAGTAAATCTTTGAAAATTGGTTATTTCAAGGAAGAGTGTAAAACCCTTTTCTATTTTGTCAGCATTTCATTTTTCCACTCTGTTCTTTGCCAGATGTTAAACCTCTAATTTGCTACAAATTGAATTTTTTATTTATGAAGCAGACACCTTTATCCAAAATGGCTTACCAAAAGAATACGACGCATTTGAGTGGTTAGCAAGAAAAGACGTCAATAAGCAATAGAGAGTGGCACAGTGGGAGCTGTGCTGCCTCTCAAAAAAGGAGACCAGGGTTCAAGGCCTAGGATGTTCCTACGTGGAGTGTGCATGTCCTGTGTGGGTATCCACCTACAGTCCAAAGACATGCAGGTTAGGTGAACTGGTGATCCTAAATTGTCCCTAGTGTGTGTGTGTGGGTGTGTGTCCTGCGGTGGGCTGGCGCCCTACCCGGGGTTTATTTCCTGCCTTGCGCCCTGTGCTGGTTGGGATTGGCTCCAGCAGACCCCCGTGACCCTGCAGTTAGGATATAGTGGGTTGGATAATGGATGGATGGATCCTTGAAATGTCCCTTATTATATTATTCCTTTGTTGACGTACCCTATCTTTTAATATTTTAATGTTACCTTATTCCAATTTTATTTCTTACTAGCTGAAATACCCTGCGGTGCCCGGGAGGAAAATAATTGTTTGAGAAATATATAATTACGGAGCACACCAGAAACGTTCTGAGCATCAACTGGATGATAATAAATATAAATAAAAAAAATACAATCTGATGGATTAATTTTTGTTTTGTGGTGTTGTAAGAAGTTTTTAAATGCAGAATATTTGACGGCGGAAAAAAAAGTCAATTAAATTAATTTTGATATTAGGTTGATTTAATTTTATTACGACTACAACATTGTTACAATAAGAACAATGTAAGATGAAAATATAGTTAATAAAAACAAATATTGAATGGCAAATAACACTACAGATTTTTCGTCATAAAACTCCGAGCGTCAACTGAATGATAACATACATACAAGACCGCAAGATTGTTACAGTCTGCTTTATATATAAGATTTTGGTTAATTGTTGGAGGTGTTTATTGGAAGGTCATTTGTGGTTAAATTTAAAAACTCTTTATTGTATTTATATTCTTATATTGTGGATTGCAGTGCTGCGTCTGGGGCTCTCTGGCGCCCCCTTGTGGTTACTAAGCGTAAACTGGATGATAACATACACGGTTACATTCTGCTTTATATACAAGATGGCTGTACTCCGTGGCTGTTCCCACATAGTAATGAAACAGGACAAACTTTAAAACTCAATGGCACTGTATCTGATCGTGTTCAGCTCTGACGGGAAAGCGTTCCCCGCATGGGGAGAAAAGCACATGGCCGTGATATCTCTGCCAATCATTAGCTACCCTCTAAAACAGGGGTCGCCAACTCCGGTCCTGGAGGACCACTGTGGCTGCAGGTTTTCATTCTCACCCTTTTCTTAATGAGTGACCTGTTTTTGCTGCTAATTAACTTTTTTGAACTAATTTTAATTGAAGTGCTCTTGAAAACTCAGACCTCTTAATTGTTTCTTTTTCCTTAATTAGCAGCTAAACAATAATGAGATACAAAATGAGCCAAAACAACTGGTGTCCATCATACAACATCTGAAAATAAAGAAAGATGAATGTCTTAGGAATGTCAATCTGCTCAGGTCAACAAAACATTTTAACAGTGTGCTCTTAAAAAGAGAAAATCAACAATTTCGGAAATGTCTGCTATTGAACCATGAGAGCAGCAACAACCCATAGAATTAAAGAACGGGTTTAATTAACGACAAGAATCGGCGCCTAATTAAGCAACTGGTTAGAGTTTGAACCCTGACTTAGTTGGTCTTCTGTTGGCTCGCTTACGTCACATTTAATTTCTCTTTGGGTGCCATTTAAGGAAAGAAATGAAGCAATTCAGAGGAACAAGGAAGAAATTCAAGGGAGCAAATCTTAAAAAGTAAATGAATTCGCAAGAAGGTAATTAGCAGCAAAAACAGGGCACAAAAAGTGTTTGAATGAAAACCTGCATCCATGGTGGTCCTCCAGGACCGGACCCCTGATATAAAACACACAGAACTCTGATCTCTCTCTCAAAAACGTCAAACGTTACTCCTTAACAATCTGTAGATGATAATGTCTGCTGAACAAACAGGTACCGCTAGCTAAGCGGAGGCAACACGTGGTGAGACGTACAGCGACTCAAACAGAGGCTGGCGAGTGAATGAGGAAGGCCCCGCCCACTTCCCCCTCCCCTCGGCCCACAGCCTCTCTCTCGGATTGGTGCGAATAAATCAGTACCGCAACCGAACTACAGTATGGTACTTAGTGCGATGAGAGAAGTCACAAAATCAACTGGAATTTTAGCAAATTAATGTAGCAAATTATAAGGAAATTATAGAAAAATATCCGTTAGGTAGCTCTCTCGTGAAAAGCGGACAGACAGACAGACGTTGGATTGTATATACCCCGTGGCTTCACCCACATAGTAATGAAACAGGACACACTTTAAAAATCAATAGACGTTGCCATTGTATCTGATTGTGTTCAGCTCTGACAGGAGAGCGTCCCCACGTGGTGAGAAAAGCACATGGCTGTGATATGTCTGGCAAACAGCAGCTACCCTCTAAAACACACGGAGCTGTGATCTCTCTCTCTAAAACGTCAAACGTTACTCCTTAACAATCTGTAGATGATGATGTCTGCTGAACAAACAGGTACCGCTAGCTAAGTGGAGGCAACACGTGGCGAGACGTAGAGCGACTCAAACAGAATGAGGAAGGCCCCGCCCCCCTGCTCTCGGCCCACAGCCACTCCGTTGGATTTGCATAAATACATCGGTACCGCAAGCGAACTCTGGTACTCAGCGCGATAAGAGAAGTCGCAAAATCAACCGGAAAATTCAAGCAAATTATAGAAAACAACCCGATCTAAATCCGTTAAGTAATTCTCTCGTGAAAAGTGGACGGACATACAGACAGAACGCATTTGGACCATGAAATTTTTAAAACCATTTCTTAGTGACCACCTGTGAGTCAAGGGTAACCTACATTCCAAATTTCAAGTACCTCAAGGGAGATTTCGTGATGAGTGAGTCAGTGGTATTTGGCTTTTATAGATGTAGATTATTCCTTTAACATTGATGTTGTTTTATTTTAATTTCTATTTTGTTAGCTTATTTTATGCTGTGTCTCGTGTATTCTTCTAATTTGTAGTGTATTGGGACCATGCTGCTTGGTGATTTTGCACTTTAAATAAAGTTGATTGATTGATTGAAATGGGATGACCCAGTTGGCACTCCAAATTTTGATTAAATCATCTGTTGTTCCTTCACCTGTGATTGTCAACAAAAGCCGTAATAAACAATATTAGGCTAAGGGGGGCAACATTCTTATCCATGCCATTTTCTGTTAATTATTTTAAACAATATGTCCAGTCATAAATCCAAAAACAAAGTTTCTGTTCGATTAAATTTAATATAAAGGGTTACGGATACCAAATACTTTTTTTGGTTTCTGCTTAATTCAGACAGGGAGGTAAAAGGGTAATTAATGAATTACATTTATGTAGGGGCTTTATATAGACAACAAGCTGATTACCCAGTGGCTTCGCTCACTGAGTGCAAGGAAAAAAAAAGTTTGTTAATTGGCAATTTTATTTTTCAACAAATAAAGAGCACTCACAATAACATAGAAATCAATATAAACAACATTATTAACATCATTATCATATGAGAATGTGAAGTAATATATAAGAAGCACATTGCATATAAATTATTAAACAGTAAAATATTTTGATAAAAGAATTTGAACAGCATATAAATTATTAAACAGTAAAATATTAACATTTAAGAAGTAAAGATTCATTGAGTACTACTGCAGTGCTTTTGGGTATACTACATTTTTTGTTTGCCCATTACGTGCATTAATGTATAAATTTTTTGGTGTACCTACCCCACCTACCGTGGGAAAAGCATAGATTTTAAACATGCGTTGAGTTCATCCGCTGGTGTCCCTCGTGGAATAATTGGTAATGTTTAACGAAAATCTCTTGCGAGTAAAACGACAGTACCTCCCATTATTTTGGTAGGATCTCTGAGATCTTGCATTGTTCGGTTCAAGGCTTCATAAGCTCTTTTATGTGCCATGGTGCACTCATCCCAAACTATTATCTTTGAATGTTGCAAGACTTTTGCCTTTCCAGAGCCCTTGTGTATGTTACAAATTGGATTTTCGTCGTGAACGAGGTTTAATGGTAATTGCAATGCCGAATGTGCTGTACGGCCTCCATCTAATAATGTAGAAGCGATTCCCCATGACGCTACAGCCAGAGCTATGTCACCATTTGCTCTCTCGGCAAGAATCAGGTTTATTAAGAATGTTTTTCCTGTTCCTCTGTGGTCATACGTAACTTCCATTTCAAACGCTCATACGTAATTTCCATTTCAAACACGAAAAGAATTTTATATATATAGACTAGCAAAATACCCGCGCTCCACAGCGGAGAAGTAGTGTGTTAAAGAGGTTATGTAAACCTATATATACATATATACATATATATACTTATCTACATATACACATATCTACATATAAATATAAATATAGACATACATATATACATACAAACATACATTTACATATATATATATATATATATATATATATATATATATATATATATATATATCACGGCATTCGTAGTCTGAATCACAATCCGATTGTATGGGTGGTTACCTACCAGGTAACTCTTGTGGTTGGCCAGCAAGTCAGCTAACATCCGCCACGGTGCCTTCAGTTGTGAGAAGCAGATCATAGAATGGTTGAAAATAGTTTACTGTCAAATAATGCAAAGAGTACGCGACACGTGTTTCGCCCTAATTCTGGGCTCATCAGGCGTACACACTCACTGCATATAGCCAAATTCCCGCGCATCGCAGTGGTGAAGTATTGCTTTTAAATTTTAATGAAGAAGAAAAGAAAACCTTTTTAAATTGAGTGAAAATATACCAATAACAATTTGTTAAGGATCTGTTTTTTTGTGAAGCTGACTTCACACAGCTTCTCCGCTTTTTTATAAACGAACGCCATATAAGGCCATCCTTTCTCCTTGCTTAGCGGTTCTGTATTGTTTTATTGTTCGTTTATTACGATTGTTATAGTTATTGTGTAGGTATTTGAGACTCACTTTTCTGTTCAGGTACCCATTTCCTTTATGTAATCCGCGGATTCTCCGCTATTTTTTGTTCGTTTATTACGTTATAGTTATTTATTGATTCCCTTCTTTAGCTGACTGCCTGCTCATATAAGGCGCTCTGCTGTTTTTTTGTGAAGCAGCCTTTACACAGCTTCTCCACTGTTTTATAAATGAATGCCATATAAGGCCATTCTTTTTCATTGCTTCGCCAAGGAAGCAGCCTTTTTATTTAATCCACGGGTTCTCCGCTGTTTTATTGTTCGTTTATTACGATTGTTATAGTTCTCTTTGTATACATTTACATTTACATTTACAACATTTAGCAGACGCTCTTATCCAGAGCGACTTACAACAGGTTCACGCATTGCAAGCACAGCCACTGACAAGGTCGGAATTAGGTTTAAGCCCCAAATTTTTTTTTTAAGATCCAAAGCAAGGGTGTCGGAAAACTGGAGCCCATCCCAGAAATTATTGTGCAAGGCAGGAACAATCCCTGGATGAGGTGCCAATCCATTAAACAGTTAGTGTTTTTGACAAACATTTCATTTATTATTTTGTTCAGCTCTCCTAATCCAATGAAATGGGGGTAGGACTTGTTGCAGCACTGGTTTAACATAGGAACCAACTCTGGATGGGTTTCCAGTCCACTGCAAGGAGCATCAATGTACTCAACCACATTGTCAGTTCAGCACTCCGGTTGTAATATGACCAAGTCGTGCAAGCTTGTTTCCGCAGTAGCTGCACTTATGAATATGCTTGTATGCGTCACTCGCTCGCTTCTTATTGTTTCGCTGCCTTCTCAATTGTGTAATGAATGTTTTCTTCAGCGCTCTTTGGGGCTCTTCCTTGTTTTCTACGTACTGCGTTCACAGTCAGTTCACGTGATTACGTAGGAGGCGTGATGACGCGATACGCAACTCCGCCTCCCACGGCCAGCGAACTGCAGTCCATTACAGTATATGGACAAAAAAGAGGTTCCAGTTATGACCGTTGTGCTTTGAATTTCGAAATGAAACCTACCTAACTTTTGTAAGTAACTTGTAAGGAATGAGCCTGCCAAATTTCAGCCTTCCACCTATATGGGAAGTTGGAGAATTAGTGATGAGTCAGTCAGTCAGTGAGGGTTTTGCCTTTTATTAGTATAGATGAGGAGACACCTCAACCACCACCAATGTTCAGCATCCACCTGTGATGGCAGCCATTCTTGTACCAGTATGCCCATCATATATTAGCTACTAGATGGTGAAGAGGTCAGAGAGAGAGTCAGTTACCGATGGAGTATGACTGGGGGGCCTGGAATGGACAAGGCCATGGTGGACAACCGGGAAACACCTTACTCTTTTTTGAAAGATTCCCACAGAGGGTCAGGACCTCAGTTTTCATGTCTCATTTGCAGGATGGCACACAATCTTTTCAGCACAGTGTTTCCATCAGAGCACTGTGGCATTGGGAAACACATACAGACCACAGGGTAGGCGCCCCCTTCTGGCCTCCCCAGCAGCAACTTATGTTTTTCCTACATTAGGTAAATTTGATAAACTTTATTCTTCCAAGGGTACTAGGGTTTTGTACCGTGTTAGCCATTATGAATGTAGTGAGAAGTCAAGCAAATTGACACTTTTTATTGGATAAGTAAAAAGATTTGATTCCATCTCATCTGAAGAAGGAGTCTGAGTTTCCTCGAAAGCTTGCATATTGTAATCTTTTTAGTTAGCCAATAAAAGGGGTCATTGTGCTTGACTTCTCACTTCTTCCAAGGGGAAATTTAGACGTGTTTGTGCTGCATGGATATCATGGCCGGCCTGTACACTGGTACTGTGAGTGCTGTGCAGAGTGGAGGCAGAACCTTTGTGTTTTTTCCCAGTTGATTCTGGGGTTCATCAGCAGTGTGTTTTTGCTCCAACTCTGTTCAATGCTTGTATGGACTGGGTGTTGGGCAGGGTCTTGTGGTCCAGTGTGGGGAATCTGTTGGTGAAGAAAGATTTACTGATCTTGACTTTGCCGACGATGCTGTGATCTTCACAGAGTCAATGGAGGCTCTGATTGGGGCACTCGAGAGACTGAGTGAGGGGTCTGAGTGTCTGGGCTTGTGAGGGTCCTCATAAAAACCAAAGATCAGGCCATTAATGACTTCTTGGGCACGACCATCAGCAGTGTGTCTGTCTGCGGAGAGAGTGTCGACCTCGTCAAGAGGTTTTCTTACCTCAGCAGTGACATTCATGTCTCTGGTGACTCTTCCTATGAAGTCAGTAGACATAGTGGGAGGGCAAGGGGTTGGGGGGGGGGGGGGGGGGGTCATGAGGTCACTTGAACGGGGTGTGTGTGGTGCTACCGATACCCCTGCAATAGGACGAAGGTCCAAGTCTTTAGAGTCTTGTAGCTTCCTGTTTTGCTATATGGTTGTGAGACATGGCCTTTGTCGATTTTCATAAAGAGTTCGACTCAGTTGATCAAGCTGCCCTGTGGGATATCCTGAGGGTTTGCGGGATTCCTTCAAGATTACTGGATCTGATGGCCGGCCTGTACACTGGTACAGTGAGTGCTGTGTAGAGTGGAGGCAGGAACTCTGTGTTTTTTCCCCAGCTGATTCTGAGGTTCATCCGCTGTGTATTTTTGCTCCTACTCTGTTCAATGCTGGCATGGACTGGGTGTTGAGCAGGGTCGTGGGGCCCTGTGACTGTGGGGCATCTGTTGGTGAACAGAGATTCACTGATCTTGACTTTGCCGACAATGCTGTGATCTTCACGGAGTCAATGGAGGCTCTGATCGGGGGTCTTGAGAGACTGAGCGAGGAGTCTGAGTGTCTGGGCTTGCGAGGGTCCTGATAAAAACCAAAGATCAGGCCATTAATGACTTCTTGGGCACGGCCATCAGCAGTGTGTCTGTCTGTGGAGAAAGTGTCGACCTCGTCGAGAGGTTTACTTACCTCATTAATGACATTCATATCTCTGGTGACTCTTCCTATAAAGTCAGTAGACATATTGGGAGGGCAAGGGGGGGATCATGAGGTCGCTGGAAAGGAGTGTGTGGCGTTCCTGATATCTATGCAAAAGGACGAAGGTCCAAGTCTTTAGAGTCCTGGTGCTTCCTGTCTTGCTCTATGGACTCCTTCAGTGCTGTGTCTCTTCAGAGAATCCTAGGGTACAGTTGGTTTGACTTTGTGTCGCTCATGAAGTCCCGAATGAGGCACATGACCTGCATTCTGAGGGAGCGTCAGTTGTGGCACTTCAGCCATGTGGCGTGATTCCCCAACAGTGATCTGACTCACAGGATCCTCATTAATGACGACCCCAGCGGCTGGACCAGACCACGAGAATACCCTGTAAAAGGCGCTATATAGCGCCCGACCCGGCACAGACTCAGGCAGAGGCACGTACTTAAACAAATGCTTTTTTATTTATCTTCAGCTGTGGGGCACGCCTTCCCCGTGTCCCACAGGCCCAACACAGTCCCAAAATACACTCACAATTAATACTCTCTTTGTCCACCTCAGCACCACCACTCCTCCTCCTCCTCCTCCTCCTCAGGCTTAGTCCTCATCCTCCCGACTCTGGCTCTCTCGAGTGGTGGTGGCTGGCCTTTTTTATACCCCACCCGGAGGCGGTCCAAGTGCTTGATTACCTGGCCCTAATTGACCCTCCGGGTGGGGCTGACGAGTCGACCAGCTGGGCTGGAAAGTCCATGCAGCTCCCCCTGGCGGCCATCCCAGCCCCCAACCAGGCTGTGGAGGACTCCATCTCGAATGGAGCCTTGCGCCAGGCTGGGGAATCATCGTCCACCAGGGAGGCTGCCACCAAGCGTCCCGGGGGAGGTACTGAGCTGCCCATGGTGGCTCCCCCGGAATAGATGCAGCAGGGGCGTCCCTGCCAGGCATGGGACCCGGCTGTCCTTCACAACCCACATAACCTACGTTTGTCCACATGGGCTTAGACTCTGTGGAGCAAGTAGACCAGGGCATTCTCCACAGCTGCATGTGTCTGTTAGGCAAACTGTAGAAGATCAAGATGTTCCGAAACAGGGGTCCGAGCTGTTTCCGGACCAACCTCTCGAAGGTCTTCATGATGTATGAAGTAAGAGCTACTGGTGTCAGCTCTTTGGGAATCACTGGAATGTTCTTTCTTTTTACACTGGAAGACCCCACAGAATGTTTTCTGCAGCTGGAGAACATTCTGCAAACTCAGGGAAAGGGAGAAGAAGTGCTGAAGGACCCCACAGAGGTGGCTGGCACGCGTTTTCAGCACCCTGGGTGTGATTCCATCCGACCCCGCAGCCTTGTTCATTGTAGAGTTTTCACAACTTTCTCCTCACTTGATCAACAGAGACAGACAGTCCATGAAGTGGAGGGGTGCAGGACACCACAGGGGAAGGTCATGCAGGGAACTCAGTGGCGTAGCTAGGGGGGGGTGGCAAGGAGGGACATCTGTCCATGGGCGCAGCATCCATGGGGCGCCAAATTTCCCTTCCCCATTGCATTTTGGCAAACAGGAGGGGGCGCGAAATCTTCAGTTGTCCCCGGGAGCTGAAAACCCTAGCTACGCCTCTGGCAGGGGTAGAGATGGCAGTTGGGATTCCGGAACCTTTTCAGGTTGTACACAGAATCTTGCAGTATGGTGGGAATGCTGGACTGACGAGAATGAGTAAAACCTGTTGAAGTACTGGTTCAGTTCATTAGCTCCATGGTTTCCCATCCGAGTATTGGCTTACATGGATTACTTGTTTTGAAGTACAGGTGTTATGGCTGCCAGTCAATATGAGTACCAATATCTTCATCCCTATCTGTATATGCAAGCAAGTGCATTTCTTCTCAAAATAAATGACAGCTTTTTAATTCCGTACTGGTTTCGTATGACCAGTATGTAATGGGAATGGAGCTTCTAGTGAGGAACACTGCACAATAAAAGGCTTATTGTAGCTGAATTCCTTTCTAACATCTCCCTGAATGTGGTGATATTGTGTTAAAACGTTTCAGTCTGAATCTCTCGACCACTCAGACTTGTGCAGGAGGAAGATGAACCGTAAAATTCATTTAAAAAAAAATAAAACAAAAAACAAATCCTTCTTGACTTCTCCAGTGTGTCATTAAGTGCAAGTGCAACATCATTTCTGCATCTTCTATCAATTGATTAAGAAAAAGAAAAACACACACAATTTGACGCAAAGCCCACTGCATGAAAGGAAACCCATTGTGAGAGCAGCCATCACATTTATCTGCCAGCGCTGGTTTTCCAATTTGAGTCTCCACAGTTTAGTAGCAAAATCTGTCACCAGGCTGAAGTCAGCTTCACTCTTACTTGATGAGCTGTGTGAACGTTTCCTCAGGCTGCTTAGCTCCAGCTAGCAAAAGGTGCCACTCCATTGCGTCCACTCACTAGAGCGGTCTGGGAACGACTCCTTAAGAAAATGTTGTTATACTTGGAGAGACCCGGTCCACCTCTGTGATCTGCTCTTCCATTTCTGGGGCTTAGAAGTATTTAAATAATGTAGATGTAGTATTTAGTATTACACTTGTCTGTCAAAATGCAAGTAACAGTTTCCAGTGACATGTTTGAATGTTTAAGATTATTCGGCATTATAGTGTTCAAAAAATGAGTAAAAAAAATTTAATCATTTACAGCGTAAGATGCTGTATGGTAAACGACAGGGTGTCCAGATTCTTCCCAAAAGAATACAGGGTTGCCTTTTTGAGTGTATCTCAGTTTTACTGTCTTTTTTTTTACTTGCTGTGCTGCCCATCTAAGATGGGTTGACATTTAAATACTCAAAGCAGACCTCACTGTTAATGTTTGCAGTGCACCATGAAATGCATATGTCTCTGTTATATGCCATTTGGTATGAGACTCATAAAAGCAGTGTTAATGTTGGTGGTGCACTATTTGTTTGAATGGTAAATGCAAAGCATATGCCTCTGTTATATGCCTTTTGATAATGGATGTGTAAAAGCAGTGTTAATGTCAGTGATGCACCATTTGTTGGAATGACAAATGCAATGCATATGCTTCTTTTAGGTACCATTTAGTATGGGATTTAGAAAAACAGTGTTAATGTTTGAGATGCACCACCTATTAAAATGACAAATGAAACATGTTTTATTGCTGAAAGTGTTTGTGGTGAGCCATCTCTTGGAATGACAAATGCAAAGCATTCACATCTTTTATATGCCATTTGATATGGGATTTGTAAAAGCAGTGTTAATGTCAGTGATGTGCCATCTGTTGGAATAATAAATGCAATGCATAGGTCTCAGATGTCATTTGGTGTGGGATTCATAAAAGCAGTGCTAAAACGTGTGATGCACCATCTGTTGGAATGACAAATGCAATGCGTACACCTCTGTTATATACCATTTGGGATGGGATTTGTAAAAGCAGTGTTAACGTTTGTGATGCACCTTCTGTTGGAATGACTAATGCAATGCACAGGTCTCTATTAGATGTCATTTGTTGTGGGATTCATAAAAGCTGCATTAATTTTTGCGATGCACCATCTATTAGAATGACAAATGAAACATATCTTATTGCTAAAAATGCTTGTGTTGAGCCATCTCTTGGAATGGCAAATGCAATGCATTCATATCTGTTATGTGCCATTTGATATGGGATTTGTAAAAGCAGTGTCAATGTCAGTGATGTGCCATCTGTTGGAATAACAAATGCAATGCATAGGTCTCAGATATCATTTGGTGTGGGATTCATAAAAGCAGTGCTAAAACGTGTGATGCGCCATCTGTTGGAATAACAAATGCAATGCGTACACCTCTGTTATTTACCATTTATGATGGGATTTGTAAAAGCAGTGTTAACGTTTGTGATGCACCTTCTGTTGGAATGACTAATGCAATGCACAGGTCTCTATTAGATGTCATTTGTTATGAGATTCATAAAAGCGGCATTAATGTTTGTGATGCACCATCCGCTGGAATGAAAAATGTAATCCTTATTACTCTGCTATATGCTATTTGGTATGGGATTCCTAAAAGCAGTGTTAATGCTTGTGATCTGTTGGAATGACAAATGCAATGCATACACCTCTGATATGTACTGTTTGGTATGGGACTTGTAAAATCACGGTTAATGCTTGTGATGTGCCATCTGTTGGAATGCATTTTATCACTACATGCATTACAAATTACTTTCCAATTGATGTTGTCTTACCAAGTGTACGTTGATTACTCAGATTTCAATTTGTCTTAGACAGGTAGCATAGTTAGTTTCAAAATAAGGCTGCAACATAATCAACTGTATAAAAAGTGCAGGAGTCTGAAGATTGAATTGCCATAAATGTGAGGATTTTCCTTTGTTTATATCCCGCTATTCTTACTAATTTCAGTTGCTTGGCAACAGTAATTATTTAGAAGTTATCTGAATACGTCTGACAGTCTTAGCCATTTAAACACATGGCCTCTACATCCAGGTCTTTTCTAGTCTGAATATTCCCCTGTTTTATCTTCATCTGCTGTTCATCTAGTGATATTGCTTGTTTTTATTTAATATCGCCACTTGGCTGCTGACCTTTTTTCCCGTTTTGACCATGTATCACTGCCTTGTAGCCATCAATATCATTGATCTCAATTCATCATTTTTAACAATGTCACCAGCTGCTCTTGAAATCTCAAATCCACTGTGCCCATCAATGGGCCTCCCTTCAGTTTAGAGGAGGACTGAGAGGACCCCAACATGGTGCTTGCATGCTGTAACCAGTGAGAACGAAACTCATAGTAAAGTGAATATCCTTGGTGCATGCTGACTAGTGGCAGTCAATCAATACGCAAACCAGAAGCTGACCCCCCTAGGACAGACGTGGGTTGCTTAACCAGATGAACATGGTTGATCAAGCAAAATAAGAATTAGGGTTTAGTTAGGAAGTACATTGTTTCATGAGACACTTTCTTTTATTTTTGGAGTGAAAAGTCAAGCAAAATGACACCTTTTATTGGCTAACTAAAAAGATTACAATATGCAAGCTTTTGAGGCAACTCAGTCCCCTTCTTCAGGCGAGATGTAATCAACCTTTTGTTTTTGGGTAAAGTCTTTGCCATGTAGTATGTCACAAAATTGCTGCTACTGCTCCAAGCAGCTCCTCTGTGAGAAGCACCCAACATGTCACCAGTATTAGATACTGTCAAGGCAACTCCAGCAAAAAGATCCATCAGAGAAACATAAACTCATGTAGTTCATTCAATTTAGCATTTAGAGGGATTTCAGAAAGTACAAACACTTGCTGCCCACTTTACTGTGTTGTAGATTTAAATTTTAAACTGGTGCCATCTCTGCCTATCAATCTTCACTCAATAATCAGAGTGAAAACCTGCTTTCAGAAAGGTTTGCAAATTTATTACAAATCAAAATCAGAAATCCTGTTTGCTTTAATTCTCCTTGAGAAGTTTCTAGAACTTGATTGGAGTCCAACTGTAGCAAACTGAACTGATTGGACATCCTTTAGTAAGACACATGTGTGCCTGTGTATCAATTCACACTGCATGTCAGGACAAAAACCAAGCCATGAAGTCCAAGGAACTCCCTGCAGACCTCCGTGATCAAACTATGGTGAAGCTGAGATTGGGGCGAGGAGATAAAACCATTGGTAAAGCTTTGAGTGTCCCCAGGAGCACAGTGGTCTCAGGAAGTTTGGATCCACCAGGACTTGTCCTAGAGTTGGATTTCTGGTCAAACTGAGTAACTGGTTAATCTTGATCTTGGTCAGGATGGTAAAAAGTTGGTGAAAAGTGGTGAAAGTTGGTCTTTTCTCTTAACTACATGTTTTTCCGCACTTATGCTAAGACTCCGTTGGGAGCAGGGCTCCAGGGTGCACACTGAAGCATTGCATTATGGTATAATTTTCTTTTTTAGAATTCTTAACACTTTCTCCTCTCTGTCCTTTTGCAAGGTCAGTTTGTACTTATTTTCCAGAATTATTTTTCAGTCATGTTTGCATTGAAGGTTAGAATAGACTTGTAATCATGTGTGCGGCCTTGCCTTTGTGTTTTACTTGCATTAGTTAATGCATCATGAGAAATGCTTCCATTGGAGGACCCATGTGGCTTTTGGTGATCTCCACATGGGTTTTGTTTTGACTACTCTGAGCGGTATGCCGATATGTTCATCCTCTCCTGAGGCTTCATGTATAAACGGTGCGTACGCACAAAAGTGTTGCGTAAGAATGTTTCCACGTTCAAATCGTGATGTATAAAACCTAAACTTAGCGTAAAGCTACGCACATTTCCACGGTAGCTCACACCCTGTCGTATGCAAGTTCTCTGCTTGGTTTTGCAGACTGGCGGCACCCAACGTCAAAGCAGTGCTACTGTTCCTGTGTGGTTTCCCTTTCTTTTTTAGCTCCACATCCCTGACACGGCTTTATAAATATACTGAAATTAACCACATATTGTTTATTAGTTTAATGTATCTGATTGTAATTAACCAGTAACAATATAATGGTCCACAGAATGGTCAAACTATTCTAAATACTATAACTGTTTTAGCGTTGTTACTCTCACTGCACCTTCTTCTTCTTCTTTTTCTGTCAGCTGCTCCCGTTAGGGGTTGCCACATCGGATCATCTTTTTCCATATTACTCTCACTCAGAGTATTTATATCACTGTATCTGAGTGTGAATCACAGCTCTACAGCGATCGGAAAGGGAATTATCAGGACACAGCATTAAGCACACGCTGTCTCAGCCATGCACACAGTCTATTTGAACTGCTCTCACATGGCAAACGCTTCAGAGCCTTTCCTGTACGGACCTCGCAGTTCAGAAATAGTTTCATCCCAAGAACTCTAAACGCACTCAATCAGTCCATCAAGTGCTCCATGTAGAACTGTTTGTACTTATTAGTACAATCACCTCACTGTAAACTTGCACTACAGTTATAATATTGCACAACCTGAGCCACTTTGTAAAGTGCGTATTTACATATGATGACGATATCATTTTTAAGATGAAATGCAGCAAAATATGTTGATTATATTATACAGATAAAACTTTATCTACACAGTGTCACAGCGCTAGCAAGACTCTTGAGCTTCGTTCACGGTTTGTTCCTGCCTTGCGCTTTATTCATGCTGTGGCTGGCACGATACTGGAAGGACAGATGGATAGAATAATTAAACATTACGAAGATATTTCAATGTTCCTTAAAAGTTTTGAAGAATTGGCGTTCTAAGCTTACAGATGGCTTCACGTCTATTACAGAGATGATTGTGTGGCGATTGGGTATTTGGAGAAAGAAAAGTAAGGACAGGAATTGGGGGTTAGTATGTTTGAAAGAGACGGTACTTCTGTAATAAAGCATTTCATCGAAGGTTGCGCATGGCACAGTAAGCATCTTGCGTGAGACATGAACAATCACTGCACCACCGTGTTCTAATGTTTAATAACATGCTTTAACTCATATCATCATGAAAATGATATCACGTATACTTCTCAGTATTTTAATTATTCAGACAGCTGTAATATTGCGAATGTAATGGATTCTGTGTCCTGTCGGAGGAAGAGCACATAGTGATTCAGGCACACAGAGCACATAGAAGATCAAATACACAACAAAGCATATAAAGCATTCGATCACATCAAAGTGTGCAGTGTTGACTTCATGAAATGGATGTTCTCCACAACTGCAATAGTGAACGTCAAGTAGAGAATCCATTCCTGGACATTTCCTATTCCCGAGAATTAAACTGCTGGAATTCCCGGCTGAACGGGAACGGCCGAGCTCACATATATGGCGTGTAAAAATCGATCAACAAATAACAGAGTCATAGTTGTAAATAATTAAGCGGCATGGTTTTTTGGCCAACGGTGTAGTGTGTTGCTCATTAACTCCTTCAACAACAGACCAGCAGCAGTCAGTCAGTCTCCCTGCTCCCACTAAGACTGAGCACAGTGGACTGGGAGGTGTCTGCACTCTGCAGCTCACGAATGCCGGGACGGGGCAGAGTTCATTGACGTCTGTGCTGTTGACAGCTTTGAACAGCAACTTGAAATTGCAATGCGTCAGTCTGTTGCATCCGCATTATCTGTGCCAAGAAACTTGTCATCACAGAATGATGACAAGAAACTGGATACATCAGTAAAAGCTGAAATGGCGGCATTTCAGAGCAACGGCAAGCACGGGCGTTGTTTAGAACAAGTGTATCAGTATCTGATGCCTCTGCCACCTACTTCAGTGGAGGTAGAGAATGCTTTCTCAGCAGCTGGCGTATTCTGCACGAAGGTGCGCTCTCGCCTGGACGACCGCACGCTGGACACATTGTGCTTTCTACGCTCTTACTACCGCAACTAACTAGATACATGTACTTATGTGACAGCATGAACTGCTTGCAGTTAAGGTTAGTCTTTTATTGGTGTCAACATATTACAGTAGTTTTATTAAAAATAAGTGTCGCTCGTTCTAAAACCGTTCACATGTGAGATGCCCGTGCACTGTATCATTCCTGGGAATGACATGCAGGATTCCCGAATTCCCTGGAATGGATAAACCCGTCCGGGAATGGATTCCCAAGTGTCAAGGTGGGGTGGACTGATAGGAAAGCTGATGTTTAATTCCGGTAGAGAAAATCCCAAAATGCTGCTACCGTAGAGTTCTTATAATTTGGGTTTTTCAGGACACCAACCTTAACATCACCCAATTCAGAGCCATTTGTAGTAGTGGGGATGTAAAAGACAATGATTACTAGCTCTCATGGAATTAAGGATTCCACACAATTTATACACAACAATAATCACATGTGAAACCTAACGGTGTTATTGATAATCCACACTTTTTCATTCCAACTGAATGGCTTCAAGCAGAGGAGCAGCAAGAGGACTACCTCACTTTTGGCTTTTTAAACTAAAGCACCGTATGAGAATGAAAGGGAGGATCTACAGGATGGTAGTGAGACCAGCTATGTTGTATGATTTGGAGATGGTGGCACTGACCAGAAAGCAGGAGACAGAGCTGGAGGTGGCAGAGTTAAAGATGCTAAGATTTGCATTGGGTGTGACGAGGATGGACAGGATTAGAAATGAGGACATTAGAGGGTCAGCTCAAGTTGGACGGTTGGGAGACAAAGTCAGAGAGGCGAGTTGTGTGGGTTTGGACATGTGCAGAGGAGAGATGCTGGGTATATTGGGAGAAGGATGTTAAGGATAGAGCTGCCAGGGAAGAGGAGAAGAGGAAGGCCTAAGAGAAGGTTTATGGATGTGGTGAGAGAGGACATGCAGGTGATGGGTGTAACGGAGCAAGATGGAGTAGACAGGAAGATATGGAAGAAGATGATCCGCTCTGGCGACCCCAAACGGGAGCAGCTGAAAGAAGACTGTGTGAGAATGACAGCTGGTTATTTGGCGCATTTAATAAAAAAAAAAAAATACTTGCATATGCTGTTGAGGCCCACATATTTAATACAGCATTAATTATAATAAAAGATGCAACATCTGTCACTTAATAAATTGTCAAGCTCTATTAAGCACGAATTTGCAAGATGGCGCATAACAAAAAGATGCTGCAGTGCTGGCTGCCATCTCTGTGAAAAAGCTTTCTTGTACTCTTATTGTCTATGGCTGGGCTGAAGTGTCCAAGTGCTGCACGTACTTCACTACATTATGGTGTCTACAAGTCAAAGCAGATAAGGAACAGCATGGAGCAGCAAAGATATAAAGTACAGCGCCTTCGGAAGGTCTCGGGACCCCTTCGCTTTTTTCACATTTTGTTATGTTGCAGGCTTGTGCCAAAATCCTTTCATTTTTCTCTTCATCCAGCAACACTCAACACCCCAGAATGACAAAATGAAAGCAGGATCTCGGCCATTTTTGTGAAATCCGTCTATTATAAAAAAGAAATCCAGGAACGAGACTTTCTCGGAGATAATTTCAGGTCCCGCGAGACGAGACTTTCGGCCAAGAGATTTTGACAAGTCCCGTCTTCCTCTCAAACATTGACAACCACGCCCATGGACCAATCACTTCTCATTCATGTAAATGCTATTGTCAGACACAGTTCCTGCGTCTCTCGGCTCCAAGCGGGGTGGGAAATAAAAGATCAAGAGTCGAAGACAAAGTAGAACATTGTAAAGAGGTTCAAAAATTTTTGCACGATAAGCAGGTTAGAGGTTATGAAAGTACTAACATTTGAAAGTCTCAAAAAACTGTTAATGAAGTACACATTAGCACAAACAAACGGAAATTATTACTTGGTGAAATAACGGAACAACGAAAAGAGATTGAATATATGAACATAGGTGATATGACGGAAGTATGTAGATATTGTTTGGCCTTAAACTTTAAGTCGGAGACTTGTAGATCGTCTAATTTGTGTTGCCATCAGGGAAAAGTAGTGTTACTTCACAATGAAGAGGCGTATCCACGAAAATTAAAAGATTTGTTGTTTGGTGAAAGTGAAATCCACATATGCGAGCGGCAGAGATGCGAAGTGGCTGGCGCATAGCACAGGTCTGGGGAGTGGCGAGCGAATCCCCCTAGTATATTAAAAATAAGAAGCTGGACTATCACATTGACACAAGGATTCAGAACCTTTGCAGTGACACCTGAAGTTTGGCTCCCATTCTATTGGTCATCATTGAGATGTTTGTATGCCATGTCTGGAGTCAACCTGTGGCCAACTCAGTTTACAGGACACGGTTAGGTAAGGCATTTGGAAACCTTTCCTCTGTACTTCGTTGGAGCACCTTTGGCAGTGATGACACCCTGGAGTCTTCTTGGGTCTGACACAACAGGCTTCTCACTCCTCGATTTGGGGGATTTTGTGCCATTCTTCTTTACAGATCTTGTTAGGTTGGATGGAGACCATTGGTGGACAGATATTTTCTGATCTTTCAAGAGATAGTTTGTTGGATTCAAGTCTGGGCTGGACCATTCAAGAACATGACCAGAGTTGTCCCTAAGCCACTCCTGCTGAGGGTCATTGTCCAATTGGAAGGTGAACCATCACCACAGTCAGAGATCCAGAATGTCCTGCAGCAGGTTTTTCGTTAAGGGTTATCTCTGTATTTTTGCTCATTTCAGCTTTTCCTCAAACCCTGTTTAGTCTTCCCGACCTTACCGCCGGATAAGAACCTCACAGTATGATGCTTCCATCACCACAAGTCATCATTGGAATGGTACTGCAAATGTGATGAGTGGTGCCTGGTGTCATCCAGACATGATATTAGTCTTGGTTTCATCAGACTAAAGAATCTTGATTCTCACTTTGCCAGCGTCCTGTAGGTGTGTTTTTGCAAACTCCAAGTGGGCTTAAATGTGTTTTTCTACAGAGGAGAGGCTTCCATCTGGCCACCCCCAGATTAGTGGAATGTTGTAGTGGTGGTTGTCCTTCTGGAAGTTTCTCTCATTTCCACACAGACTCTAGGGAGCTCAGCCAGACTGACCATCAGGCTGTTGGTTACCACTCTTACAAAGGTCCTTCTTCCCTAGTTGCTCAGTTTAGTCCAGTGGCCATCTCAGGCCATCTCCCACTAAGACTGAGCACAGTGGACTGGGAGGTGTCTGCACTCTGCAGCTTACGAATGCCGGGACGGGGCAGAGTTCATTGACGTCTGTGCTGTTGACAGCTTTGAACAGCAACTTGAAATTGCAATGCATCAGTGGTTGTTCCAAAGTTCAAGTTTGGTCCAGTGGCCATCTCTAACAGGAGTTGCGGTTGTTCCATACTTCCAGTTTGGTCCAGTGGCCATCTCTAAGAAGAGTCACTGTTGTTCCAAATGTCCAGTTTCATCCAATGGCCATTTCTAAGAAGAGTCGTGGTTGTTTCATACTTCCATTTTGGTCCAATGGACATCTCTAATAAGAGTCGCCGTCGTTCCAAATGTCCAGTTTTGTCCAATGGCCATTTCTAAGAAGAGTCATGGGTGTTCCAAACTTCCAGTTTCGTCCACTGGCCATCTCTAACAAGAGTTGTGGTTGTTCCATACTTCCATTTTGGTCCAGTGGCCATCTCTAAGAAGAATGGCGGTTGTTCCATACTTCCAGTTTGGTCCAGTGACCATCTTTAAGAAGAGTCGCTGTTGTTGCAAATGTCCAGTTTTATCCAATGGCCATTTCTAAGAAGAGTCGTGGTTGTTCCAAATATCTTCCATTTCAAAAATATGCAGGCAGACCCCTGTGATCTTGGGAACCTACAATGCTGCAGAAATTGTTTGTAGCCTCCTGTAGGTCTTTGCCTTGACACAGTCCTGACTCTAAGCTCTGCAGGAAATTCCTTTGACCTCATGGCTTGGTTTTTGCTCAACTGTGTAGAGTTCTGCAGACAGCTGTTCGCCTT
This sequence comes from Erpetoichthys calabaricus, assembly GCF_900747795.2. Lineage (NCBI taxonomy): Eukaryota > Metazoa > Chordata > Cladistia > Polypteriformes > Polypteridae > Erpetoichthys > Erpetoichthys calabaricus. Next base: position 13,433,018 of record NC_041401.2, read on the forward strand.
TCCTAATCATTTCCAGTCAACAGAGTTGACCCCAGTTGGACTCCAAACAAGGTGTAGACACATCTCGACGACAAGGAGCAGAGTGGATGGCATCTGGGCCAAACCTCAGGTGTCATAGCAGAGGGTCTAAATGCTTGCGTCAATGTGATATTTCAGGGTTTATCTTTCAATACAATAGCAGCAACTCCTGAAAGCGTATTTTCACTTTGCCATTCTGAGGTGCTGAGTGTTTGTTGTTTGCTGAAGTTTGAAAAATGAATTTATATGATTTTGGCACAAGGCTGCAACAGAGGAAACCGTGGAGAGAGTGCAGGAGTCTGAAGACGTTCTGCTGATGCTCTCTCTGTCTGATTTACCTGCCACCCTCTCTGGACTTCCTCCTGTTTGTTTCGGGCAACTCTCTTTTTTTTCATGCATATTAAAATATTTATTAATTTATAAAGCACTTTAAAAACAACATCAAGGTTGACCAAAATGCTGTACAGTAGGGGTCTCCCACCGTTTTTTCCCCTGAGAGCTACTTTTACAAAATGAAAATGGCCGAGAGCTCCTCATGTTTTCTAACGTTTATTCTCATAGCTTATTTCAACCCAAACAAACTGAATAAGCTTCTTCTGCCTGAACATTTACAAAATGTTGGTGTCCACAACTCACATTTTGCATTAAAACATAACAAAAAAATATTTAGTTCACCTGCAAGTGCATTTTGTATGTCTGTATGCATTTTCTTTTGTATCTCACACTACTGAATTAAAACATGAATGCTGTCAAAACAAAATAATGCAATTCCAAATACACAGATTTGACATATTCATTTGTCATTTTGTTCCATGTCACTGTGTCACTTTATTCGCAGGTCCAGTTGCATGTGTGACATGTTGTTTAGTTAGTCAAATGACTGTGTGAAGGACGGCCGGCAGTTCAGTCTGGTCGGGACGCCCTAGAACGGGAAGAAGGGAGAAGAGCAGCCTTTTCAGGACACTGCCTCCCCCGGGACACTAGGTGGCAGCTCCCCTGGACGGCAACAGTTCCCCGGATTCCCTCAGGGCATCCTGGGACATGGAGTCCATTTCCTCAGCCCTGTTGGGGGACGCCAGGGGGAGCTCACAAAGAACCTGGGGATTCCTACTGTTACTACAACCCGGAAGTACTCCGGAAAAAATATTAAAGAATTCTTCTTGGTGCTGTTGCCCTGTGAAACCCACCAGACAGATGTCCAAGAAGAATTCTTTAATATTTTTTTCAATTAAAGTGCACAAAACACCACACTCACCACAATTCTCCAATAATATTAAGATAATCAATAATCCTCCACTCCCAGCAGCTCCGTCACTCTCCCAACTCCAGCTCTCCTTGCTGGGTCTTCACCAGTCCTTTAAATAGTCCATGACCCAGAAGTGTTCCTTCTCTTCTTCCGGGTCAAACGCCACCTCATCCGACCTCAAGTAGCCCGGAAGTACTGCGGAATTCTGTCCTCATGACTCCAAAGTACTTCCCTGAAAAGGCTGCTCTTCTTCTTGTAGGACGTCCCGACCAGACTGAACCCCCGGCCGTCCTTCACAATTGGCACTGCATGGAGTCAATAAGAGAGGCAGGTGTCTGGTGGAGTGGAGCCACTGAGTGTCTAAGTTCACTCTGATGGAGCCATTTCAATGTTCGTCTGTCAGTCGTGTTCTGAAGTTTGATTTCATGACATTCATGTCAGACTTGCAGAGGTATGGAGACCCAAACAAAACAGACATTTTCAGAGCTGCTAAGTGAAGATTCTTATAGTTATCTGGCTCTGCTAAGCTCCAGAAGTGCTGAGAATGCTGTTGAGATTTTAACTGCACATTATTTTGAAGGTTTACTAACATATAAAATCCAATGTCTGTATGTCTGTCCACTTTTCACGATTGAACTACTTAACAGGTTTTTTTCTATAATTTGCTTGAACATTCCAGTTGATTTTGCAACTTCTCTCATTTCGCTGTGTATCAGAGTTTGCTTGCCATACCGATTTATTTGCACAAATCCGATAAACACGCAGCAGGCTGAGGACAGGGGCCTTCCTCACTCACTCGCCAGCTTCAGGGCGTGTTCCTTAACTCTGCTCAGCTAGCGAATGAGAGAACAATTGAATTCAACTTTGATATTTAAAATAAAGTGCTACTTAGGTCTTGATGAGTTTGAGTCCGGATATTCTCTTAAGTGTATGCCATATTGTAAAGAGAGATTGCAATTCAGATTGTGGATCGTGATATGATTTTTTGGAAAGATCGCCCACCCCTAATTTGACTAATCAAGTTTTCAAATTTATGTAGGACTCATTAACCCTTTGGCGAGCTACTTGGAAAGGGGGTGGCGAGCTCGTGAGCGACGTGTTGGAGACCCCTGTGCTACAATAAAACCCAACATATCAGACACACAAATAACCAAAGGGTAAAAGAAACAGAAACACATAAGAGCTGAAGAGATTCATAATAAAAAGTACACAGATAGTCAACATATCCTACTGAGTTAAAGGCCAGGGAGTTAAAATGTGTTTTTAAGTAAGATTTAAAGACAGCGAGTGAAGTCGCCTGCCTAACGTACAACGGCAAATCGTTCCAGAGTTTTGGAGCCGCAACTGAAAAAGCCCGATCACCTCGGCGTTTGAATCGTGTCTTAGGATCAAGTAAAAGCATCTGCTCTGCTGACCTGAGACAGCGAGACAATACATAAGGGGGCACAACCATTAAAAGGATTTAAAAACAAATACAAGGATCTTAAAATGGATTCGAAAACAAACTGGAAGCCAGTGAAGAGAAGCCAAAATCGGGGTAACGTGCTCATGCTTGCTTCTACCAGTTAAAAATCAAGCAGCGGCATTTTGCACCAGCTGTAGGCGAGCAATGGAGACCTGGTTAATTCCAAAAAGAAGCGCATTGCAGTAATCTAGTCGAGAGGTTATAAAAGCAGGTATCCCTGTTTCAAGGTTGCATTTACAAAAAACAGGCTTGATTTTGGACAGCCACCTCAATTGGAAAAAGCAGGATTTTACCGCTGCGTTCACATGACTATCAAGTTTTAAAGTAGAATACATTTTCACACCAAAATTTGTGATCATGGATTTCTCAAATTGAGCCACAGTGGAAAGGTCGATGCAGGGGGTCCCACTGGTGCCATTAGGTCTAAAGAGCATGCATTTTGGTTTTAATTCTTGATTATCGATTATACATAATTACTTAAAATATAAATATAACTAGGGGGTTCGCCCCCTGCTCACTTCGCTCGCCAACCCTCCCTCGTGTCTCTGCCACTCGCATTGTGAAGAGGGGGGGATGAACGCACCCCAAGGAGACGCAGTCGCTCCTCCAACACCCCCTCTTAAATGGTGACACAATGGGAAACAAATAGATTTTATTTACCTCCTCTTTGCTTGATCAGCTGCTGCTGCTGTGTCCTGTGATCTGCATCTCGCACTGCGCTTCAAACATTTAAAAGCCTGTACAGCAGCTGTCCTACTCTTTGTCTTTTATTTCCGGCTCTGGGTGTGGTTAAATCTCTTGGCACAAAGTCTCGTCTCACAGAATGTGAGTTCTTGATATTTTTTAGTTTAGAATTTTAAAACAGAATAAGACTCTGAAAATCTAACAACATCACATTAAAGTTTGATAAATTCTGAAAAGAATGATACCAAACACATATATGTGGGTTTTAAAATAAGCCAGATTTAAAGCGTGACATAAAAACATCACATAAAATTGCTGCACAAAATTGTTGCACTTTTAGGCGTAGGGTTTTATATACAGAGAGTAGATAATATTTTCTGACAAGCAATTGAAATATTTGAGCCTTCCACTTGATAGGTTAACACTGCGAAATCTGCGATTGAACCCTCGCAGATGGAAGAAAACCCTAATTAAAAATTGGGAGTGGTCTTCCCTTGACTTTCTCGTATACTCAGATATGAGGATGGATATTTTGATATTATGTACATTAAAGAACCGTCAACAAAAAATCAAATCAAATGAATACTATATCGAACAATTCTTAGAAAAGTAAAGTTGAATAAATCGGACTGAACAGCTACATGAATAGAAAAGTACCACTTCTGGTTAGCGAAAATAGCCCAAATGTTGATAGAAATCTACGTTTTGTACCTAATACTTGAATACTAATACCTAATACTAAAATTTGGTTGACCTAAGTGAAAGCGTACTCAAGTTATCATGTTTACATACACACACACACATACAGACATAATTCCAAAAATGGAATTTTCGGACTCTGGGAGGTCTAAAACATTGAGATTCATCAAAATCTCGACATCAACTTTTTGGACGGTTGTAATACTTTCCCTAAACCTTGTATACGAGAAAGTCAGGGAGGTCTAAAACATCAAAAATCATCAAAATCTCGAGATTGAATTTTTGGACGATTACAATACTTTCCCTAAACCTCGTATACGAGAAAGTCAGGGAGGTCTAAAACGTCAAAAATCATCAAAATCTCGACATTGAATTTTTTGACGATTACGATACTTTCCCTAAACCTCGTATATGAGAAAGTCAGGGAGGTCTAAAAAAACATCAAAAATCATCAAAATCTCGACATTGAATTTTTGGACGATTACAATACTTTCCCTAAACCTCGTATATGAGAAAGTCAGGGAGGTCTAAAACATCAAAAATCATCAAAATCTCGACATTGAATTTTTGGACGATTACAATACTTTCCCTAAACCTTGTATACGAGAAAGTCAGGGAGGTCTAAAACGTCAAAAATCATCAAAATCTCGACATTGAATTTTTGGACGATTACAATACTTTCCCTAAACCTCATATACGAGAAAGTCAGGGAGGTCTAAAACATCAAAAATCATCAAAATCTCGACATTGAATTTTTTGACGATTACAATACTTTCTCTAAACCTCGTATATGAGAAAGTCAGGGAGGTCTAAAACATCAAAAATCATCAAAATCTCGATATTGAATTTTTGGACGATTACAATACTTTCCCTAAACCTCGTATACGAGAAAGTCAGGGAGGTCTAAAACGTCAAAAATCATCAAAATCTCGACATCATATTTTTGGTCTATTGCAATACTTTCCCTAAACCTCGTATACGAGAAAGTCAGGGAGGTCTAAAACGTTGAAAATCATCAAAATCTCGACATCAAATTTTTGGACTATTACAATACTTTCCCTAAACCTCGTATACCAGAAAGTAAAAAAAATTTAGAGAGAGAAATCAGGCGGAGTTAAACTCAAATCAGAGGTCCAGAGGGCTGTGGAGTCATTCTCACATGCAATGGGAAAACTTAGGAACTGCCCATTTTCTTTCAAAATTGAGTTTGTTTTTCACTTTTGGAATTACTAGGTCTTTCCTGATGATATTTGGCCATCACCACTAACCTTATATGTTTTCATTCCGGTCATAGCACGACAGGCAAAGCCAGTATGTACACAGTATTTTAAAAACTGCAGGACAAAAATGTAGCAACTCCACCAACCCGACCAATGAGGAAAACCGCCTACCAATGAATACGATTTTCAATTCTAAATTAATATGTACAGTTCTCTGCTGTCTTTTCTGGTTTCTATGATAGTGGTGATCCAAAGGGATTCCAAAGGATTCACACACTTTTCCTGGCCACTGTGGAAGCAATAGGACAGCTCATTTGTCAAACTGCCTTTGAAGGACTCTGAGCATTGTGGACCACCAGGGGGCGCAACGCCACCCAAACCCGACAGATCTGGGACCCGAGCTCAGGGCAGACGTTTCTATTTTTTCTTTTTCCTGTGGGAAACACCTTCCCCTGTGGGAGTCTGAGGCACCACTACAACCCAGGGGGGCCACCACCTCACACTACAGGGGAGGTAATGCTCTAGATATGCTCCCTCCCCCAGTCCTTCCAGTGTAGAGACGTCCTGTACGCCACAGCATGTAAGGAAATGGATTCTCTGGACTGCTGAGACAAAAAATTGAACTCTTTGAGCAGAACTCCAAGCATTATGTCTGGTCACCATCCCTGTGGTGAAGTAGGTTGGTGATAACATCATGCTATGGATGGTGCTCCTCAGCGGCAGGGACAGGGAGACTGGTCGGAACTCAAGGAAAGATGAATGCAGCCAAATACGGAGAGGTTCTTGAAGAAGGACTGCACCACCACCCAAACTCGACACAGACAGATGTGGGACACAAGTTCAGGGCACACGTTTCTATTTTTTCTTTTTCCTGTGGGAAACGCCTTCCCCTGTTTCCCACTTGTACAGCACAGTCACAGCGCATTAAACCAAACACTTTCTTTTCTTTACTTCTCTGTCCGCCTCCACTCCTCCTACCGATCTTCATTCTCTTGCACCCGACACAGACTCCCAGAATAGTGGCTGCTGTCACCTTTTATAAGGCCCCTGGAAGTGCTCCAGGTGCTTGTTGACCTAGATCTGTTGACCTAGATCAATTAAGGGCTCAGCAGCAGCTCCAATACCCCCTGGCAGCACCCATGGAACCCAACAGGACTGCACCAAACTCCAGCTCCCATGGAGTCCTGTGGGAGTCTGAGGCACCACTGCAACCCAGGGGGGCTGCCACCTCGCACTACATGGGAAGTAATGCTCAAGATACACTCCCTTCCCTGGTGAGTCCAGCTTAGAGGCATCCCGTACACCACAGCACGTAAGGAAATGGATTCTCTGGCCTGCTGAGACAAAAAAATTGAACTCTTTGAGCAGAACTCCAAGCACTATGTCTGGTGAAAACCAAGCACTGCTGGTCACCATCCCTGTGGTGAAGCAGGGTGGTGATAACATCATTGTTATGAAGGGTGCTCCTCAGCGACAGGGACACGGAGACTGGTCGGAACTGAAGGAAAGATGAATGCAGCCAAATACGGAGAGGTTCTTGAAGAAGAACTGCTCTAGGGGGCACACCACCTCAGACCGCAGAGACGGTTTACCTTTCATCACAACAATGAAGCATACAGGCCAAGGTAATGCTGGAGTGGCGTCTGGACAGGTCTCCAAGTGTCCTTGAGTGTCCCAGTCAAAGCCCAAACTTAAACTCCTATAGAACATCTGTGGAGAGACCTGAAGATGGCAGTTATAATAATAATTCTTTGCATTTATATAGCGGTTTTCTCACTACTCAAAGCACTCAGCAATTGCAGGTTAAGGACCTTGCTCAAGGGTCCAACAGAGCAGAGTCCCTACTGACATCTTACGGGATTCGAACCGGCAACCTTCCGATTGTCAGTGCAGATCCCTAGCCTCAGAGCCACCACCAGTTACAGAAACTTCCAATGCAATTTAAGGGTGTACTCACATTGGCAATTCGTTCTGTGCCCGGGTACGTTTGCCTGCATGTAGCCCCCCCAAAGTCTAGTTCGTTTGACTAGTGTGATCACTCCGTGCCAGGTCAACCATACCATGCCCTCGCCTGCTTGGAAGAAGTATGTCCGAGCACGGTCCGGTAGCGTTTGGGGACAGTGTGATCGCTAAACGTGCCTGACATGACAAGAATGATGTGACAAGTCAGAGAGTGCAATTCTCATTTCATCCGATACCATTTGAGTCATTAGAACAGGTTTTTTATTCTCACCTTATAGATGGATGTGAATTGTAGTTGGCGAGAAAAGCTGCAGATTCCATCATTTGTCTCTGGAAAAACGCTGCATTGCACAATCAAGTCTGTAAGAGGGTCGAGTGGTATCAGCCCTACACGACTCCAAAACAACCACAAAATGAGGAACATGCACTGTGTCACTCCGTGTTCGGATCTTGTTTTGGCTTTACATGAAGTCAGATGGTGATGATGAAACTGTGCCAGGGCCCTGAATGTTAAAGTGCAGGCAGGTTTCAGGTGGCACTCACGCTTGGGCACAAAACGGGACGAGTGGGAGTACAACCTAACAGACTGTGTGAATATCTGCCAGGAAGAATGGGGGCAACCTGCCCAAACCGAGGTGTGCAAACTAAGCTTGTAGAGGCTTACCCAAGAAGACTCAAAGCTGGAAATACTGCCAAAGGTGCTTCTACAAAGTACCAAATTAAGGGTCTGAACACTTCTATGAATGAAAGATTCCAGTGTTTGAATATTAAGAAATCTACAAACGTTTCTGTAATCATGTTGTCACTTTGTCATTATGGGTTATTGAGTGTAAATTGCAGGATAAATATGGCAGATGTATCCATCTCTATACAGGTGCTGGTCATAAAATTAGAATATCATGACAAAGTTGATTTATTTCAGTAATTCCATTCAAAAAATGAAACTTGTATATTAGATTCATTCATTACACACAGACTGATGTATTTCAAATGTTTATTTCTTTTAATGTTGATGATTATAACTGACAACTAATGAAAGTCCCAAATTCAGTATCTTGGAAAATTAGAATATCAATTAAGACCAATGCAAAAAAAGGATTTTTTGGAATGTTGACCAACTGAAAGGTATGAACATGAAAAGTATGAGCAGGTACAGCACTCAATATTTAGTTGGGGCTCCTTTGGCCTGGATTACTGCAGCAATGCGGCGTGGCATGGAGTCCATCAGTCTGTGGCACTGCTCAGGTGTTAGGAGAGCCCATGTTGTTCTGATAGTGGCCTTCAGCTCTTCTGAATTGTTGGGTCTGGCGTATTGCATCTTCCTCTTCACAATACCCCATAGATTTTCCATGGGGTTAAGGTCAGGTGAGTTTGCTGGCCAATCAAGAACAGGGATACCATGGTCCTTAAACCAGGTACTGGTAGCTTTGGCACTGTGTGCAGGTGCCAGGTCCTGTTGGAAAATGAAATCTGCATCTCCATAAAGTTCGTCAGCAGCAGGAAGCATGAAGTGCTCTAAAACTTCCTGGTAGACGGCTGCGTTGACCTTGGACCTCAGAAAACACAATGGACCAACACCAGCAGATGACATGGCACCCCAAACCATCACTGACTGTGGAAACTTTACACTGGACCTCACGCAGCGTGGATTCTGTGCCTCTCCTCTCTTCCTCCAGACTCTGGGACCTTGATTTCCAAAGGAAATGCAAAATTTACTTTCATCAGAGAACGAAACTTTGGACCACTCGGCAGCAGTCCAGTCCTTTTTGTCTTTAGCCCAGGCGAGACGCTTCTGACACCATCTCTTGTTCAAGAGTGGCTTGACACAAGGAATGCGACAGCTGAAACCCATGTCTTGCACACATCTGTGTGTGGTGGTTCTTGAAGCACTGACTCCAGCTGCAGTCCACTCTTTGTGAATCTCCCCCACATTTTTGAATGGGTTTTGTTTCCCAATCCTCTCCAGGGTGCGGTTATCCCTATTGCTTATACACTTTTTTCTACCACATCTTGTCCTTCCCTTCGCCTCTCTATTAATGTGCTTGGACACAGAGCTCTGTTGACAGCCAGCCTCTAGCAATGACCTTTTGTGTCTTGCCCTCCTTGTGCGAGGTGTCAATGGTCGTGTTTTGGACAACTGTCAAGTCAGCAGTCTCCCCCATTGATTGTGTAGCCTACAGAACTCGACTGAGAGACCATTTAAAGGCTATTGCAGGTGTTTGGAGTTAATTAGCTGATTAGAGTCTGGCACCAGGTGTCTTCAATATTGAACCTTTTCACAATATTCTAATTTTCCGAGATACTGAATTTGGGCCTTTCATTAGTTGTCAGTTATAATCATCAACATTAAAAGAAATAAACATTTGAAATACATCAGTCTGTGTGTAATGAATGAATCTAATATACAAGTTTCACTTTTTGAATGGAATTACTGAAATAAATCAACTTTGTCATGATATTCTGATTTTATGACCAGCACCTGTATATATATATATATAGAGTCCAACATCTATATGTCTGTCTGCCTTTCACGAGAGAGCTACTTAACAGATTTACATAGGTTTTTTTTTTCTATAATTTGCTTAAACATTCCGGTTGATTTTGCGACTTCTCACTTCGCGCCAAGCATCATAGTTCGCTTGTGGTACCAATTACAATACTTTCCCTAAACCTCGTATACGAGAAAGTCAGGGAGGTCTAAAACGTCAAAAATCATCAAAATCTTCGACATTGAATTTTATTTGCGCTAATCTGAGACACAGGCTGCATGCCAAGGGGAGGGGGAAGCGTGACGTCAGGAGTGGGGAACCGGGAGGGGCCTTCCTCATTCACGCGCGCAATTTTCCTCACATACTTATAAGCTAGGGACCCAGGGAGAACAATTATGCAAGTCATGTCAAGTTGGGGAGAATGCACCGGTACAGTGCGTTGCTGCACTCACTACACAACCAGACAACTCGGGATCCCGGTTTGCAACCCCCCAGGCAGACCCATGGTCCTGTCCCACCCTCCGGAAATGACCCTCTAATTGCCACAGCCAGGTGTTGTGTGAGCAACCCCTTGGCCTGGTCCAGCCACTTGGGTCCCCAACAATGAGGATCCTACAAGCTGGATCACCCTCGGGGGAAACACGCCACATGGCTGTAGTGCCGTAACTGACAGTCCCTCACAGTGCATGTAGTGTGCATCATTCGGGACTCCACGAGCAACACAAAGTCAAACCTACGGTACCCAAGGATTTTCCGGAGAGACACAGTACCAAAGGAGTCCAGTCTTCATCTCAGGTCACTTGATGGTGTCCATGTCTCGCAACCGTATAGCAAGACAGGAAGCACCAGGACTCTAAAGACTTGGACCTTCGTCCTTTTGCATAGATATTAGGAGCGACACACACCCCTTTCCAGCAATCTCATGGCCCCCCCATGCTCTCCCAATCCATCTACAGGCTTCATAGGAAGAGTCACCAGAGACATGAATGTCACTGCCGAGGTAAGTAAACCTCTCGATGATGAGGTCGACACTCTCTCCACAGATAGACACACTGCTGATGGCCGTGCCCAAGAGGTCATTAAAGGCCTGATCTTTGGTTTTTATCAGGACACTCGCAAGCCCAGACACTCAGACCCCTCACTCAGTCTCTCGAGAGCCCCTCGATCAGAGCCTCCATTGACTCTATGAAGATCAGAGCATCGTCAGCAAAGTCAAGATCAGTGAACTTTTCTTCACCAACAGATGCCCCACAGCCACTGGACCCCACGACCTTGCCCAACACCCAGTCCATACACGCATTGAACAGAGTAGGAGCAGAATAGACCCCTGACGAACCCCAGAATCAACTGGGAAAACACAGAGGTCCTGCCTCCACTCTGCACAGCACTCCCAGTACCAGTGTACAGGCCGGACATGATATCCAGCAACCTCGAGGGGACCCCACGAACCCTCAGGATGTCCGACAGGGCAACTCGATCAACTAAGTCGAACGCTTTGTGAAAATCGACAATTTTTATATATATATATATATATATATACTGCGGTGGGTTGGCACCCTGCCCAAGATTGGTTCCCTGCCTTGTGCCCTGTGTTGGCTGGGATTGGCTCCAGCAGACCCCCTTTACCCTGTGTTTGGATTCAGCGGGTTGGATAATGGATGGATATATATATATATATATATATATATATATATATATATATATATATATATATACAACAATTATGCGTTAAAATAAAAAAACTTTTGAAAGTTTAATAACTCCACTTGAAATGTATCAACATTATAACTGCAGCATAGAATAAAAATTAAGAAAACAGAATTCAAGACAGACAATGGAAATGCAGGTCCCCATGTACTGTAGTAAGATGCATCATTTAAAACGTTGTTCAAACAATTTTAAAAGTTTCTTTTACTGAGAACTCGAAAGTTTTGTCCTTCATTGTCATGCCTGTTAATCATCATTTATTTTGTAACATAATAAATTAATGTCATTTACGGAACTTTCCCTTTTATTGAGCGAGGTTCCAGAAATAATGTAAAAATAATTTCAAATATTTTGAATGATAGAATTCAGTACAGAGCAACCACGTTCATATTTAGTATGGTGTTTCCTTAATCTAAAAATATGTCCTCTGTCTTTTAACTATCGAATCCTGAATCATAAATTATAAATTTTAAAACTGTTATTTTGTTTCTAAAAAGAAATATGACAGTAATACCGTAAAGAGAAACTCAGGTTATTGCCTCGTGATCGGAGAAAGGCATATTAATGTCATCTTTTTGGGTTACAGGGTTAATAATCAACGTTACTAGTTTTACAATGAAAGCGAAGTGACAGAGGACGGACGCAAATGATGGGGGCGTGGCTTCGAAGGCGGGGGCGTGGAAGGCCGCGTCAATTGGTTCGAGTCGCTCTACCTCTCGCGATATATTGGAGCGCACTTTGCCTCTGCCTAGCTTGCGATCCTTGTTTGGTTATTGATTTTGAAAGTTTGTCCTGTTTCACTACTACGGGGGGCATTGTCGCTCGTTTCGAATAAATCCACAACACAATAAAGTGTGCCGAAAGCGAAGGGGTCTGAATACTGTGTGTTCGCTCCTATATGCTGCTTTGTTTACTAGCTTATAACCGTCTGTTCGTTAAACGACGATGATGTTGCTCACCTTCTCAGTTTTAAACCCAGCGGTTGTGTCAAATGCATGAACGTGTACAGGAGAATGTGTGACTCGTATCAGTAAGGAATGCCCCAGTTGCATTAGGGCTCCATTGTTTTCTGTCATCAACTGTTATTATGCATCTTTCATACCATAATGCACTGCAGAACACCACTTGTCTCTTGTCATCAGCTGGGGATTCCAGGGATGATGGCTGGATGTTAGTGATGGGTCGTTCCTGAACGATTCGTTCATTTTGAACGAATCTTTAATGTGACTCGGGAGGAACGAGTCGTCACGTGGGAGTGAGTCGTTTAGTCGCGCATGCGCATTTGCGCAACTTTCTGTAGTTTTTTTCGAGTCTTCGGGTTTTTCGAGTCGTTCGTTCATCACGTGACAGCCCCATAAGCTTAACCAACTCAGTCTGAGCCGGAAAGAGAATTGATTAGTTCATCTCTCGAGTCTTCGGGTTTGAGTTGTTCGTTCATCACGTGACAGCCCCATAAGCTTAACCTATGCAGTCTGAGCCGGAAAGAGAATTGATTAGTTCATTCCTCGAGTCTTTCGAGTCGTTCGTTCTTTTGTCACGTGACCACTCACCAGCTCAGTAGTAGCAAATCATAGACTAAAGACCCAGGTAAACAATGAATTAATATTTTCTGTTTCTTATAGCATTATAGTTTTGTCTTGTTTGTAGTGTGATCAACATTTGTGTAAACAGTAGATGTGTTAGGGAGGTAACAGGTAACATTTTAATTATATTTTGCTAAAATGAATGAAATGACTCGAAAAAAGATTCGTTCATTTTGCTGAACGAGACTCAAAGGTCCGAGTCGGTAAAATGATCCGAACTTCCCATCACTACTGGATGTCAAAGTTCTTCACAAGGATCTTCACATAGTCCTTATGCCACCTTTTGTGACTTAAAGCCTGGTGCTGTCCATCTCTCTGCTGCCCATATAGGACTTGTCTGGGGATGTGATGAGGTGACTTCTGGATGACATGGTGGCATTTACTGAGAAGACACACACACACCAATAGGATTACATTTTCCCTGATTAGGGTGGAGCATTTAATGAGATGGACACTGCTTCAATCCTTCTATCTTTTTAAAATCCATATCAAAATATTTCAGAGCCAGGCTTGGTCTTCTTCAGCTGTAAAAAAATAAAATAAAAAATAAATATAGAAAAGCTGCATCAGATATCAGGCTACTGAGCTGCAATTCAGCACTACAGTCATTCCTGAACATTTATTACATTTCTGCTAAATAGCTTATACAGCCATGCATGACTCAATCCATCTACGTTTGGTGCAGATAGATTTTACAAGATGAAGCTATACAAAGAGGGCCACAAACGTGCAAAAATTTGTGCTGAATTGTAACAACGGATAAATTAAGGAACTGCTTCACTGATTTTATGTTTTTATTGCCATATAGGCATCATACCTTCTCCCATATTTTTTACAATTCCTTTACCTCCGTTACTGGCTTATTTTGTCAATTAATCCATTTTAGTGAGTTTTCTAGCTCGAATGACACAATTATCTTTGTCAAATGTGAACAACGGCAATGTCACTAGGGGTCAAAAGGCAATTTATCTTCATTAAGAAAGGCTGGGAATGTGTGTGTGTGTGAGCGTGCGTCTCGTGGGGGGGGGGGGGGGGGAATTTGGGGGGGGGGTGAAAAAGGTTGGCAAGAAGTTGGCAGCAAAAATTTGAAACGTTTCAGCCAATAAACTCGTGAGTCACTTTATAAAGCAGCACCATAATGTTTAATGTAAAGACACCACTTCAACATGCATGTTAAGTGTCATAGGAGGGCTCGATGTCAGGTGGCTGAACTTGAAAACATCAGGCCTGAGCAACTTCTACACTCCAAAAAGTATAATTAGATGTAAAATGTATTATTATTATTATTAATGTGCAATACAAATAAAATGTACTATTATTATTATTATTAAGGTGCTATATCAATAAAATGTATTATCATTATTATTATTAGGGCACTATACAAATAATATGTATTATTATTAAGGTGATATATAAATACAATGTATTATTATTATTACTATTATTATGATTATTATTAAGGTGCTATATAAATAAAATGTATTATTATTATTATTGAGGCACTATATAAATAATATGTATTTTTATTATTATTATTATTAAGGTGCTATATAATGTATTATTATGATTATGATGATGATTATTATTATTAAGGTGCTATATAAATAAAATGCATTATTATTATTATTATTATTAGGGCACTATATAAATAATACGTATTATTATAATTATTATTCATCCATCCATCCATTATCCAACCCACTGTATCCTAACCACAGGGTCATGGGGGTCTGCTGGAACCAATCCCAGCCAACACAGGGCGCAAGGCAGGAAACAAACCCAGGGCAGGGCGCCAGCCCACCGCAGTATTATTATTAATGCACTATATAAATGATATGTATTATTATTATTATTAAGGTGCTATATAATAAAATGTATTATTATTATTACTATAATTATGATTATTATTAGTATTATTAAGGTGCTATATAAATAAAATGTATTATTATTATTAAGGTACTATATAAATCAAGTGTGTTATTATTAATGTGTTATTATTATTACTACTATTATGATTATTATTATTAAGATGCTATATAAATAAAATGTATTATTATTAAGGCACTATATAAATAATATGTATTATTATTATTATTATTATTAATGTGCTATATTAATAAAATGTATTATTTACTATTATTATGATTGTGATTATTATTATTATTAAGGTGCTATATAAATAAAATGAATTATTATTAAGGTACTATATAATAATATGTTTTATTATTATTATTAAGGTGCTATATAAATCAAATGTATTATTATTTATTACTATTATTATTATTATTATTATTTTTAAGGTGCTATATAAATGTATTATTATTATTATTATTAAGGTGCTGTATAAATCAAATTTATCATTATTATTTATTACTATTATTATTAAGGTGCTATATAAATAAAATGTATTATTATTAAGGTACTATATAATAATATGTTTTATTATTATTATTAAGGTGCTATATAAATCAAATGTATTATTTATTACTATTATTATTATTTTTAAGGTGCTATATAAATAAAATGTATTATTATTATTATTATTAAGGCACTATATAAATAAAATTATTATTATTATTAAGATGCTATATAAATAAAATGTATTGTTATTACTACTATTATTATGGTTATTATTATTAAGGTGCTATATAAATAAAATGTATTATTATTATTATTAAGGCATTATATAAATATGTAGTAGTATTATTATTATTATTATAATTGTTAAAAAATGAAGCAGTGTGCCCCTGTCACATTCTACTGTACTGGCTCCCTGTCCAGGCATCATTCCTACCTTATGCCCGGTGCTCGCTGACGTCCCACATAAACTTTTACTGCTCAAATGATCTTTGATGGCTCGTGAGACTTAAAGAGATTCTTGTTTGTGTTTCATTTAAGAGTCAACTTTGTCGAAAATGTTTCTCCTAAAATTTTTTAGGAAAAAATAGCTTTGGATGAAAAGCAAGCATGAGATGCAACTGAGGTAAAAGGAGTTCAGATTGGAGAAATTGGTTTGAAAAGTGTGTTTTATTTTGTGAGATCTCATTCTAGTCTTGTTTTAATCTCTTTTAAGACTTCAGATTTTTTGCTTATTATTGAATGGATGCCTTTATCCAAAGTGACTTTCAACAGTTTTTCGAATTGGAGCACTGGGTGGTAAAGTGACTTGCTTCTGGTCACACAGTGTCAGTAGGATTTGAACCCACAACCTCAGGGTTGAAAGTCCAAAGTCTTAACCACTATGACACACTGCTTTTCACTTTTTTGTTTTAAAACATTAGTACCACAGAGATAAAAACAGGCCATTCAGCCCAACAAAACTTGCCAGTCCTAACCACTTAATTCTTCTAAAATAAGAAATAAGAAGTCCTACTGTCTACCACACTACTTGGTCTCTTATTCCAAGTGTCTGTGGTTCTCTGTGTGAAGAGAAACGTCCTAATGTTTGTGTGAAATTTCCCCTTAACAAGTTTCCAGCTGTGTCCCCGTGTTCTTGATGAACTCATTTTAAAGTCATCGTTTCGATCCACTGCACTAATTCCCTTCATCATTTTAAACACTTCAGTCAGGTCTCCTCTTAATCTCATTTTGTTTAAACTCTAAAGGCTCAGCTCTTTTAATCTTTCCTCATAACTCATCCCCTGTAGCCCTGAATCAGCCTAGTCGCTCTTCTCTGGACCTTTTCTTGCACTGCTATGTCGTTTTTGTATACCAAAACTGCACCCAGGACTCCAGATGAGGCCTCACCAGTGTGTTTTAAAGCTTGAGCAGAACCTCCTGTGACTTGTACTCCACACATCAAGGAGCTATATAACCTGACATTCTGTGAGCTTTCTTAATGGCTTCTGAACACTGAGAAGCCATTAAGTCGCTCATTGTGTTCTTTTGTCTTCATTGTGTAGGTTAGACCACCATAGTCACTCACTACAAGTAGGCCTTTCCTCATACAGGACTATCTGGCAGTTGAGAGTGGTGAGTCCACTACTAAACAACAGCAACATCATTTATAAATGGGTATAAATGACTTCATAGTGGTTACGTTAGACGTGACACACGAGTTACACAGAAACACAGACCTTCCCCTTTCAAAGCACCAGCCCCATTTTTAAGTTTTCCCACTGGCCCTTCTTGTCCCCAGCATCTCCTGCACCCGTTTCAGACATCCAATGAGGGCAATCCCATTTGGGGCTGCTGGGAAATGGAGTCCTTCTGGCGGCAGCACTGCTACAAGTTTTTGTGGCAGAGTTCCAGCTGTGGCACAGCCCTTCCATTTCTTAATGGCTGTTTTGTTTAGATATTCAGTGACTTGGACCTTTTCATGTCACTGTCCCCTGACTTGTGCTTTTCATGGAGCCAGTCATTGTGTTTTTTTTGTCTTCATCGTGTAGGTTAGACCACCATAGTCACTCACCACAAGTAGGCCTTTCCTCATAGGAGAGAATTCTGACGGCAGTCAATTGAAGTGCCAGGCTGGTGACCCCCATTGAGCTAATTCTGTGACTTCTAAAACCAATGGGCTGCACCAGTGGGTTGTTAGTGGGTGTCATAATAAAGGGGGAGATTACCTAGGAGATCCGTTATTTGGTGTTTTGTATTTGTTATTAATTCAGACCACTTTTCTGAGATCTGCTTTCACTTTGTAATTAAAGAATCTTTTTCTGGCGATCAGTATCCTAAGAGCCAAATTAAATCCGCTGAGATTCAGCATTGTATAACAGTAAAATGTGAAAATGTCCAAGGGTGTGATTACTTTTTACAGGTACTATAAGTTAAAGGATCTATTATGTTTCCTAATTACTGTTTTACTTACATCAAGACGTCCCAGGTCTGTTATTTAACTTGCTGTTTATGTATGACTCTGTTGCCAGACCTGACATAAGCTCAGTCATTAAGCCTGCTGATGACACAAAGGCTTTGGGTGATGTGTGATTACCAACAGTGACAAGGCATCCTATGGGGAGGAGGATAAACCTGACAAAGAATTGGACAATAACAGCAATCTGTCCATCAATGTCAGCAAACCAAGGGAGCTAATTGTGGGCTTCTGGAGACTCTGTGTGTGTGTGCGTGTGTGTGTGTGTGTGTGAGACGGAGGTAGGGGGGCATGCCTGTAGACATTAATGGGTCACTATGGAAGCGTTGATAATTTAGGCACGTAGAGGTTCTCATCACGTTCTCATCACGAAGGATCTCTCAAGGTTCTTCAAAACCACAAACAAGTCAAGTCAAGTCAAGTTGGGGAGCGTATACTGGTACAGTGCATTGCACTGAACCCCCCCAGGCATACACGCGGTCCAGTCCCACCCTCCGGAAATGACCTTCTATCTGCCACAGCCAGGTGTTACGTGAGCGCTCTCTTGGCCTGGTCCAGCCACTCGGGTCCCCAACAATGAGGATCTTATGAGCCGGATCACCCTCGGGGAAACGTGCCACATGGCCGTAGTGCCGTAACTGACACTCCCTCACAACACAAAGTCAAACCAACAGGACCCAAGGATTCTCTGAAGAGACACAGCACTGAAGGAGTCCAGTATTCATCTCAGGTCACTGGATAGCGTCCATGTCTCACAACCATGTAGCAAGATAGGAAGCACCAGGACTCTAAAGACTTGGACCTTTGTCCTTTTGCATAGACAACGGGAGCGGCACACACCAACCTCATGACCCCCCATGCTCTCCCAGTTTGTCTACCGACTTCATAGGAAGAGTCACCAGAGACATGAATTCACTACCGAGGTCAGTAAACCTCTCAATGACGAGGTCGACACTCTCTCTGCAAACACACACACTGCTGATGGCCGTGCCGAAGAGGTCATTAAAGGCCTGGATGTTGGTTTTTATCAGGACCCTCACAAGCCCAGACACTCAGACTCCTCACTCAGTCCCTCGAGACCCCCAATCAGAGCCTCCATTGACTCCAAGAAGATCACAGCATCATCAGCAAAGTCAAGATCTGTGAACCTTTCTTCACCAACAGATGCCCCACAACCACTGGACCCCACGACCTGCCCAACACCCAGACCACACAAGCAGAGTAGGAGCAAGAAATCAGAAATTAGTTAAGAAATTAAAGTTTATTTTATTTATTTACAGTGCATCCGGAAAGTATTCACAGTGCATCACTTTTTCCACATTTTGTTATGTTACAGCCTTATTCCAAAATGGATTAAATTCAGTTTTTTCCTCAGAATTCTACACACAACACCCCATAATGACAATGTGAAAAAAGTTTACTTGAGGTTTTTGCAAATTTATTAAAAATAAAAAAACTGAGAAATCCCATGTCCATAAGTATTCACAGCCTTTGCTCAATACTTTGTCGATGCACCTTTGGCAGCAATTCCAGCCTCAAGGCTTGTTGAATATGATGCCACAAGCTTGGCACACCTATCCTTGGCCAGTTTCACCCATTCCTCTTTGCAGCACCTCTCAAGCTCCATCAGGTTGTATGGGAAGCGTCGGTGCACAGCCATTTTAAGATCTCTCCAGAGATGTTCAATCGGATTCAAGTCTGGGCTCTGGCTGGGCCACTCAAGGACATTCACAGAGTTGTCCTGAAGCCACTCCTTTGATATCTCGGCTGTGTGCTTAGGGTCGTTGTCCTGCTGAAAGATGAACCGTCGCCCCAGTCTGAGGTCAAGAGCGCTCTGGAGCAGGTTTTCATCCAGGATGTCTCTGTACATTGCTGCAGTCATCTTTCTCTTTATCCTAACTAGTCTCCCAGTTCCTGCCACTAAAAAACATCCCCACAGCATGATGCTGCCACCACCATGCTTCACTGTAGGGATGGTACTGGCCTGGTGATGAGCGGTGCCTGGTTTCCTCCAAATGTGACGCCTGGCATTCACACCAAAAAGTTCAATCTTTGTCTCATCAGACCAGAGAATTTTCTTTCTCATGGTCTGAGAGTCCTTCAGGTGCCTTTTGGCAAACTCCAGGCGGGCTGCCATGTGCCTTTTACTAAGGAGTGGCTTCCGTCAGGCCACTCTACCATACAGGCCTGATTGGTGGGTTGCTGCAGAGATGGTTGTCCTTCTGGAAGGTTCTCCTCTTTCCACAGAGGACCTCTGGAGCTCTGACAGAGTAACCATTGGGTTCTTGGTCACCTCCCTGACTAAGGCCCTTCTCCTCTGATTGCTCAGTTTAGATGGCCGGCCAGCTCTAGGAAGAGTCCTGGTGGTTTCGAACTTCTTCCACTTACGGATGATGGAGGCCATTGTGCTCATTGGGACCTTCAAAGCAGCAAAAAATTTTCTGTAACCTTCCCCAGATTTGTGCCTTGAGACAATCCTGTCTCGGAGGTCTACAGACAATTCCTTGACTTCATGCTTGGTTTGTGCTCTGACATGAACTGTCAACTGTGGGACCTTCTATAGACAGGTGTGTGCCTTTCCAAATCATGTCCAGTCAACTGAATTTACCACAGGTGGACTCCAATGAAGCTGCAGAAACATCTCAAGGATGATCAGGGGAAACAGGATGTACCTGAGCTCAATTTCGAGCTTCATGGCAAAGGCTCTGCATACTTATGTACATGTGCTTTCTCAATTTTTTTATTTTTAATAAATTTGCAAAAACCTCAAGTAAACTTTTTTCACGTTGTCATTATGGGGTGTTGTGTGTGGAATTCTGAGGAAAAAAATGAATTTAATCCATTTTGGAATAAGGCTGTAACATAACAAAATGTGGAAAAAGTGATGCGCTGTGAATACTTTCCGGAAGCACTGTATAATTTAACAAGTACATTGGGAGGTAGCATTGAAATTTCTGATAGCAGTGGGCAGATAAGACCCCCAGAGGTGCTTTTTGGCACACTGTGGTGGAATGAGCCTGTGGCTAAAAGTGCTCCAAAACAGAGTGCCACCTGGAGAGAATGGAGGGGATTTTTTTCATGATGACATCCAATTTTGCCACCTCAAGAGCTTCTAGTGTATCCAGGGAACACCATGTGATGGCGCAGGCTTTCCTGATACGTTTGTTCAGCCATTGTGCTTCTTTTGTACTCAGGTTGCTTCCCCAGGAGACCATAGCGTAGAACACCACACTGGCTACTATGGACTGGTAGAACATTTCCAGCAGCTTGCTACGCACATCTGTGCATAATGCATTTCTGTTGTTAGTCATTAGTACTAAAATATAATTAATATGATATTTACACAAGTCTGCTCTGGCCCTTCTTGTCCAACACAGCTGTGTTGTCAGACCAGTCCGATTTGTCTTTCTTGTGGACCCCCAGGTACTTGAAGCTCTGCACCACTTCCATGTACTCCTCCTAAATGGTGGCAGGTCTCGGAGGCTTCTTGGCATGGTTGGAAGTTGTATGTTCAGTTGTAAATAAATAAATATTTATCGATCGATCGATTGGCTTTATTATCTGCCCTGTGAGTCTGTTTTCTTGTTTTGTATCTTTCTGCTGCTGCATGCATCTGAATTTCCCTTTTGGATTATTAAAGTTTAACTGATCTAATTGAATCTAATGTAAAAGAGCTTTCAGGAGCACAAATGTCTTCACAAATATGAATCAATACTCTCACAATACATTTCTTTCATTTCTTACTCTTCCTCCTCCTCTTCTCCTCTCTGACAAGCTGTGTCTACTTCCTCCACAGACTCCACTCCTCAAGTAAGGCGGTCCCGGGTATACTTCTGATGCCAGAGCATTATATCCAGGAAGTAAGGTGGTACAGTAATGAAACAAGGTAAAATACATCGATAACTCGATAAATACAATTCTGAGTTCGTCCTAACAACTTCCTTCACCTTTTCCTTGGGGATGTCCCAGACATTCCCAGGTGAGTAAATGGATATAATCCCTCCATTTTGACTCCAGGTCTGGCCCTTATGAGGACTGGGTACAGTGCCTTTTGGGTGACAAACAGGAATGGATTAAATGATCAGGGGCAGTGCCGTCCCTACCTATCTACCGTATATACTCGGTTGTTGTGGTGTGAAATTTTGCATATAAGTTGATAAATATTTTGTATGTCTTTAATGGTAACTTGTAACACTAATGTCTATCACTGATAAGAACAGCAATGGTTAGATGGTTAAGAACTCCTTCCCCACTTTTAGGACTGAGTCTCTTTGTAATTTTACGACAGGGTTGGGGTGATGTGCCTCAAACAAGTTAATAATACCTCTGCTCCTTAGGGACAAGCTGACAGAGATGGGATTAGATTCATACCTAGTGGCATGGATCGCGGACTGTCTTAAAGACAGACCTCAGTATGTGCGTCTTGGGAACTGCACGTCTGACATTGTGGTCAGCAAAACAGGAGCGCCACAAGGGACTGTACTTTCTCTGATCCTGTTCAGCCTATATACATCGGACTTCCAATACAACTCGGAGTCCTGCCATGTGCAAAAGTTCGCTGATGACACTGCTATCGTGGGCTGCATCAGGAATGGGCTGGAGGATGAGTATAGGGACCTAATCAATGACTTTATTAAATGGTGCGACTCAAACCACCTACACCTGAACACCAGCAAAACCAAGGAGCTGGTGGTGGATTGTAGGAGGCCCAGACCCCTCATAGACCCCGTGATCATCAGAGGTGACTGTGTGCAGAGGGTGCAGACCTATAAATACCTGGGAGTGCAGCTGGATGATAAATTAGACTGGACTGCCAATACTGATGCGCTGTGCAAGAAAGGACAGAGCCGGCTATACTTCCTTAGAAGGCTGGCGTCCTTCAACATCTGCAATAAGATGCTGCAGATGTTCTATCAGACAGTTGTGGCGAGCGCCCTCTTCTACGCGGTGGTGTGCTGGGGAGGCAGCATTAAGAGGAAAGACGCCTCACGCCTGGACAAACTGGTGAGGAAGGCAAGCTCTATTGTTGGCATGGAGCTGGACAGTTTAACATTTGTGGCAGAGCGAAGGCCGCTCAGCAGGCTCCTATCAATTATGGAGAATCCACTGCATCCACTAAATAGTATCATCTCCAGACAGAGGAGCAGCTTCAGCGACAGACTGCTGTCACCGTCCTGCTCCACTGACAGACTGAGGAGATCGTTCCTCCCCCAAACTATACGACTCTTCAATTCCACCCGGGGGTGTAAACGTTAACTTTTAACATTATACAAAGTTATTGTCTGTTTTTTACATGCATTATTATCATTCTTTAATTTAATATTATTTATTGTGTCAGTATGCTGCTGCTGGAGAATGTGAATTTCCCATTGGGATTAATAAAGTATCTATCTATCTAATAATTCTTTGCATTTATATAGCGCTTTTCTCACCACTCAAAGTGCTCAGCAATTGCAGGTCAAGGGCCCAACAGAGCAGAGTCCCTATTGGCATTTACGGGATTCGAACCGGCAACCTTCTGATTGCCAGTGCAGATCCCTAGTCTCAGAGCCACCACTACGCCTATATATGAGGTTTGCTAAAGTTGCGACTCTGGTGGGACTCGAACTCACAACCTTGTAATCACTCTTCAGTGAAGACTAGAAGTCCAACGTGCTATCCATTGTACCACAGAGCCAGTGGTGATTCTCTGCAGGACTCCCAGTCAACCCCCACAGGAAAGCCAGACTGCCTAACTGGCAAGTTTTACCTTAACACATGGTTTTGGGGGCAGGTGTGAAGGTATTCTGTCCCCCTATTGGTCTGAAGTATGGCTGTTTGGAATTGGCTTGCATCAAAAGCCTTTAAGTACCACAACGCCCTATTGGCTCTAGGGGTTGGACAGAAAACCTATAAATTTGCTTGCTTTACCTCACGCTCTCTCTTACCAAACTGATGAAAGACCATCACACACACCATGAACTGAAAAGGACAACACAATGGAGAGCACGGCTCGGCAGCCATATTGAGACAGGCATGCGGCCTTTTCTGAAGAAAGCTGACCACAAAATGAGGCCTTGACTAGAGACATTTTAAGTAACTAACAAGTCTGTGTGCCACCTGAAACCACACATGAACATTTATCAGGTTGTATGGTTGCCAATATTCAAATGTACTTTGCATATTGTTATTATTTATGAATATTATCAATAATATATTATTTCATATTTAAAGTGTAACTTAATTCCTGGGTGTCTTTTACTACACCTAATTGCCTGAGGTTATAAATGTACAATGGAAGGTGGGGAGAAGTTATAAAGTACAATGCCTTATAAACAGTGGTGAGTCTGGGAGGTCTGAGGCATTCTGACAAAGGCTACACATTAATAATACAAAAGGGGAAAGGAGAGCAATAGAGAACTGTACCAAGACAACACACTTATGTTTAAGTTCTCTTGTGGGCTTGATTTTACCGTATAAATTCCGGTGTTTTATAATGTCGCTTGTATAAGTCGAGTGTGGAAAACTCACCTTATTGGTCCAAGAGATTATGATATGCTAACGCCCACCTGAGAGAGTAACAACGGAGCACATGGCCTTTTTCTTCTATGTGAGTGCGGCAATGCGCTTTATCAGCGTGTGCTCCTAACCTCTCTGTCTCTTTCATTGTACCTACGTGACCACACAGTAATACCCGAACTATTCCGAAATGATGTTTGCACTGTTTTTGTGTTTTTTGTTTCTCACACCCTCATACACTTTTATTGTAAGAGCATCCCTTATCTACGATGGAGCGTTCGATCAGAAGAAAATATGAAGCTGGTTTTAAATTAAAAGTCGTTGAAGCGGTGAAAGAAACTGGCAACTGCACTGCTGCAACAAAATTCTATATGTCTGAGAAACTGTTGTGAGATTGGAGGAGGCAAGACGATATAAAAAAAAATTTAAGTGTTGTTTTTTTGAACGGGAGTATAAGTTGGGGTCTGATTTTATGATCGATTTTTCGGGTTTGAACTCCCGACTTATATGCGAGTATATACGGTACACATGATGTGCTGCACATGGGGCCTGTGATTAAAGGACGGATAGGGCAGTGCTGGTCAGTATCAGAATATCTTTATTGTCATTGTAACAAATACAACGAAATTGGGTGCAGTCCCTGCGGTGTCAACATATAAATAAATATAATTAAAAAGGATAAGAAGAAATAAGGTAGAACACAAACATTCAACATAAGACCTTAATTAAACATGAACACTATTGCATAAGATGTCATCTATTGCACTGCTGCATTGGAGGTGATTAGGTGGCATTCAGTGCCCTAATAGCAACAGGGTAGAAACTGTTATTCAGTCTATTTGTCTTTGTTTTGATGCTCCTTTATCTTTTGCCAGATGGCAACAGTTGGAAAACATCATGAGTGGGGTGTGAGGAGTCTTTTAAGATGTTTTCCGCTTTCCTGAGGCAGCGAGAGCTGTGCAGCTCATCCAGAGAGCGTAAAGAGCAGCCGATGATCTGCCGGGCAGTCTTTACGATCCGCTGAAGTGTTTTCCTCTGCGCTGTTGTGCAGCTGGAAAGCCCCACGCAGAGGCAGTAGCACAGGATACTCTCGATAGAGCAGCGTTAGAAGGACACCAGCAGTTTTTGGGGGATGTTATTTTTCCTGAGGACTCTCTGCTGACCCCAGGACAGGTTTCCCATGATGTGGACTCCCAGGAAGCAAAACTCTGGCACCCTCTACACACAGTCCCCTCCGATGTAGAGTGGTTTGATGTCCGTTTTCTTTTTTCTGAAGTCCACAACGAGCTCCTTGGTCTTACTTGTGTTCAGGATCAGGTTGTTGTCAGTGCACCACGCTGTCAGCCGCTCCACTTCGTCCCTGTAGGCCGATTCATCCTCCCCAGAGATGAGCCCCACCACAGTGGTGTCGTCTCAGTGGTGGGTCAATCCATTAGGTGGCGTAGGAAGTTGCATTGGGCTCCTTTTGGGCTTCGAGCGGCACTACATTGGGGGGTGGGGGGACTGGCTAATGGTGCTATAGCTGTTTCATGAATTAATGCTGTTGACACTTACAGGTTGTGATCATTTTCCATTAATGAGCAGAGAGTCGGCTTCAAGTGAAAACCAGTCAGCAGCATTGAAAAGACAAAAAACCAAAAGCATGAAGAAGCGGCTCATGCCGCACTTGCAGGTGTGTTTAGAAATCTAAATTTGTGTAACTTCCAGTAAGCCAGCTAACGTTACATCAGTCGCCACTGTGCTAAAGTGAGTGGTTTACTGGGGTAACAATAGCATTACGTGTGATAGTTTTGATATTGCACGTTTAACTAGATAGATAATATAGATAGATAGATAGATAGATAGATAGATAGATAGATAGATAGATAGATAGATAGATAGATAGATAGATAGATAGATAGATAGATAGATAGATAGATACTTTATTAATCCCAATGGGAAATTCACATTCTTCAGCAGCAGCATACTGATACAATAAATAATATTAAATTAAAGAATGATAATAATGCAGGTGAAAAACAGACAATAACTATGTATAATGTTAAATGTTAACGTTTACCCCCCTGAATGGAATTAAAGAGTCGCATAGTTTGGGGGAGGAACGATCTCCTCAATCTGTCAGTGGAGCAGGACGGTGACAGTAATCTGTCGCTGAAGCTGCTCTTCTGTCTGGAGATGATACTATTAAGTGGATGCAGTGGATTCTCCATAATTGATAGGATCCTGCTGAACGCCCTTCGCTCTGCCACAGATGTTAAACTGTCCAGCTCCATGCCAACAATAGAGCTTGCCTTCCTCACCAGTTTGTCCAGACGTGAGGCGTCTTTCCTCTTAATGCTGCCTCCCCAGCACACCACTGCGTAGAAGAGGTTAACTAGGGTTACCAGAAACCTGCAAACTCAAAGGAGGACATCGAAGATCCTAAAGGAGGACAAAGGAGAGCACATCCCGTTCTATCACACTCAACTACACCCAAGCCATGAACATGATCATGAGAAATGGCATACTGTGATCCAAAAAGTGAACCCTGCACCAGCGGGACTACGCTAAGATGAAGAAGAAGAAGAAGAAAGAAGATTGAAACTGTGACATTAAAATGAGCTTGTCAAGATCATGGGGGCACACTTGGAATCATGTTAAGGGTGTGGTAGTTTTTTCGTCACGGGGCGGCACGGTGGCACAGTAGTAGCGTTGCTGCCTTGCAGTTAGGAGACCTAAGTTCGCTTCCCTGTCCTCCCTGCGTGGAGTCTGCATGTTCTCCCCGTGTCTGCGTGGGTTTCCTCCGGGTGCTCCTGTTTTCTCCCACAGTCCAAAGACACACAGGTTAGATGCATTGGCGATCCTAAATTGTCCCTAGTGTGTGCTTGGTGTGTATGCCCTGTGGTGGGCTGGTGCCCTGCCCAGGGTTTGTTTCGTTGCTTGTGCCATTTGTTTGCTGGGATATACCCCCTGTGACCCTGTAGTTAGGATATAGCAGGTTGGATTATGGATGGATGGATGGATAGTTTTTCGTCACACAGAGAACCATCAACACATGGAATAAGTGACCAAGTAGTGCGGTAGACAGTGGGACTTTCAACTTGATGTTATTTTGGAGGAATTAAGTGGAGCTTTGTTGGGCCGAATGGCCTGTTCTCCTCCAGGTTGTTCTAATGTTCGAACCTGACAGAGCTTGAGAGGATCCACAGAGAAGAAGGGCAGAAAATCAGCAAATCCAGGTGAGTGTAGCTTGTCCCATCAAACCCCAAGAAGACTCCAGGCTGTAATGACTGCCAAAGGGGTTTCAACTACGTACTGAGTAAAGGGTCTGAATACTTAGGTCAATGTGATATTTCAGTTTTTAATTTTTTTTCAGTAGTACAAGGGTGTTGTACTGTGTTAGCCATTATGAATGTAGCAAGAAGTCAAGCAAAATGACCCCTTTTATTGGCTAACTAAAAAGATGACAATATGCAAGCTTTCGAGGCAACTCAGGCACCTTCTTCAGGCGAGATGGAATCAAATCTTTTTACTTATCCAATAAAAGGTGTCATTTTGCTTGACTTCTCACTACATTCATAATGGCTAACATGGTACAATACCCTAGTACCCTTGGAAGAATAAAGTTTATCAAATTAAGCTTTTCCTACATTAGATAAGATTAAAGTTGCTGCTGGGGAGGCCAGCAGGGGGCGCCTACCTTGAGTTGCCTCGAAAGCTTGCATAATGTCATCTTTTTAGTTAGCCAATAAAAAGGGTAATTTTGCTTAACTTCTCACTAAATTTCCAACCCGCTGAATCCGAACACAGGGTCACGGGGGTCTGCTGGAGCCAATCCCAGCCAACACAGGGCACAAGGCAGGAACCAATCCCAGGCAGGGTGCCAACCCACCGCAGAACACACACACACAAACACACCCACACACCAAGCACACACTAGGGCCAATTTAGAATCGCCAATCCACCTAACCTGCATGTCTTTGGACTGTGGGAGGAAACCGGAGCGCCCGGAGGAAACCCACGCAGACACGGGGAGAACATGCAAACTCCACGGAGGGAGGACCCAGGAAGCGAACCACAGGTCCTCAGGTCTCCCAACTGCGAGGCAGCAGCGCTACCCACTGCGCCACCGTGCCGCCCTCTCACTAAATTGTTTTCATAAATTTGCAAAAAATTCTAAGCTCCTGTCATTTTAGGGTGCTGAGTGCTGCTTCTTGAGGGGAAAAAAATAATTTAAATGATATTAACACACTGCGGTGGGTTGGCACCCTGCCCGGGATTGGTTCCTGCCTTGTGCCCTGTGTTGGCTGGGATTGGCACCAGCAGACCCCCCGTGATCCTGTGTTCAGATTCACCGGGTTGGAAAATGGATGGATGGATATTAACACAAGGCTGCAACGTAACAAAGTCTGTAAAAAATGAAGGCGTCTGGATGCTTCCTGATTTTGCTTTAATGTAAATAGTGTCATCCTTTGAAACAAAGATTTCAATAATAAGGTCACTACTTGTAGGTAGCGTGCCTCCTGGTGGAACACGTAAGGCAAGTTCAGGGTAAAGGTGGCCTCCCCAATTTCTTTCCGTGATGGTTTTCATTTGTTCTATTGTAAGGTAGAGCGGCCTCGGTGAAAGGTCAAAAGGCTCGTTTTGTGCAGATGTGAAATCCTCAGCAGACTAAGAGAATTTAAAAGAAGAAAAAAATTTAAACAAGTAGTATAGGATACACCGTGCTTAGAAAAAATTGTCAATGAAATAAAAGCAGATGCAACATATAAAAAGGTAGGTGATCAGATTCTGATTATCTGTCTTTCCCTCAGTGGCTGGTAACTCCAACTAGAAGCTCCGTACACAGCAAAGTTAGAAAATGAATGGAATAAATAATCAATTTCTGCTTTCCGGCATGGATACTCTTGATAGCGCTGTTATGCAGACACTGCAGTACTCATGAATGTAATGATTTCAGTAAACCTTAGAGAGCGAAAAAAAAAAAGTTTTACCTTGTCATCCTAACAGACATATACCCTCTAACCCCTTGGTACTAATTGTTGAGAAAATGTGCCAGGTAGCCCTTTGTGGACAGAATCCCAATCGCCAAGCATAATTAATAGCTTTACAGACTTCAAGGCCATAACGCTCATCAGTTATTAATTAGCAATTCATTTTACTGAATAAATAATACTTATGATTGATGATAGAACTTGTAATTGGGCCTTGAAAGTATTACTCTGGGGAGCGCCTTTTGCTAGGAAGTAGTAACTACAGCAGTGGAACAGCAACTACATTGGGTAATTTAAGCTAGTCGACGCTAAACAACTGTGACATAGCCGGGGTATTCCCATTCAATGGGGAAAGCTTTGTCTGCCAGCGAACATATGTTA
This sequence comes from Erpetoichthys calabaricus, assembly GCF_900747795.2. Classification (NCBI taxonomy): domain Eukaryota; kingdom Metazoa; phylum Chordata; class Cladistia; order Polypteriformes; family Polypteridae; genus Erpetoichthys; species Erpetoichthys calabaricus. Next base: position 13,462,756 of record NC_041401.2, read on the forward strand.
GGCTGCAGCATTTGAACTGGGACAGAAATCCAGAGAGCTCAATAGATTCGTTCAAATTGAATAAACCTTGCACAAGCGAGCCAGATGAAGCAAATATTTATATACGTTATATCTGTGTATTGTGGGTGTTTACTGAGGGAAACTGATATTCAGAAATTATGAGTACCAAATAAATCACAGATGGAGGAGGTCAAGGAGAGACGTATTTAGATAGGTTTTCAATCTACATCGTACATTTTCTCTGTTTTAGTCTGATCATATTGTAATAGCGGTAGGGCTGCTGCTATCTTCTAATATAATACGCTACTGTGGCTGTCCGTTTGTCTGTCCAGGATTTTAAATCACCTGTAGCTCGCAAACCGTTTGACCGATTGATGTGAATTTTGGTACACATATACAGTGCATCCGGAAAGTATTCCCAGAGCATCACTTTTTCCACATTTTGTTATGTTACAGCCTTATTCCAAAATGGATTACATTCATTTTTTTCCTCAGAATTCGACACACAACACCCCATAATTACAACGTGAAAAAAGTTTACATGAGGTTTTTGCAAATTTATTAAAAATAAAAAAACTGAGAAATCCCATGTACATAAGTATTCACAGCCTTTGCTCAATATTTTGTCGATGCCCCTTTGGCAGCAATTACAGCCTCAAGTCTTTTTGAATATGATGCCACAAGCTTGGCACACTTATCCTTGGCTAGTTTTGCCCATTCCTCTTTGCAGCACCTCTCAAGCTCCATCAGGTTGGATGGGAAGCGTCGGCGCACAGCCATTTTAAGATCTCTCCAGAGATGTTCAATCGGATTCAAGTCTGGGCTCTGGCTGGACCACTCAAGGACATTCACAGAGTTGTCCTGAAGCCACTCCTTTGATATCTTGGCTGTGTGCTTAGGGTCGTTGTCCTGCTGAAAGATGAACCGTCGCCCCAGTCTGAGGTCAAGAGCGCTCTGGAGCAGGTTTTCATCCAGGATGTCTCTGTACATTGCTGCAGTCATCTTTCCATTTATCCTGACTAGTCTCCCAGTCCCTGCTGCTGAAAAACATCCCCACAGCATGATGCTGCCACCACCATGCTTCACTGTAGGGATGGTATTGGCCTGGTGATGAGCGGTGCCTGGTTTCCTCCAAACGTGACGCCTGGCATTCACACCAAAGAGTTCAATCTTTGTCTCATCAGACCAGAGAATTTTCTTTCTCATGGTCTGAGAGTCCTTCAGGTGCCTTTTGGCAAACTCCAGGCGGGCTGCCATGTGCCTTTTACTAAGGAGTGGCTTCCGTCTGGCCACTCTACCATACAGGCCTGATTGGTGGATTGCTGCAGAGATGGTTGTCCTTCTGGAAGGTTCTCCTCTCTCCACAGAGGACCTCTGGAGCTCTGACAGAGTGACAATTGGGTTCTTGGTCACCTCCCTGACTAAGGCCCTTCTCCCCTGATCGCTCAGTTTAGATGGCCGGCCAGCTCTAGGAAGAGTCCTGGTGGTTTTGAACTTCTTCCACTTACGGATGATGAATGCCACTGTGCTCATTGGGACCTTCAAAGCAGCAGAAATGTTTCTGTAACCTTCCCCAGATTTCTGCCTCGAGACAATCCTGTCTCGGAGTTCTACAGACAATTCCTTTGACTTCATGCTTGGTTTGTGCTCTGACATGAACTGTCAACTGTGGGACCTTATATAGACAGGTGTGTGCCTTTCCAAATCATGTCCAGTCAACTGAATTTACCACAGGTGGACTCCAATGAAGCTGCAGAAACATCTCAAGGATGATCAGGGGAAACAGGATGCACCTGAGCTCAATTTTGAGCTTCACGGCAAAGGCTGTGAATACTTATGTACATGTGCTTTCTCAGTTTTTTTATTTTTAATTAAATTTGCAGAAATCTCAAGTAAACTTTTTTCACGTTGTCATTATGGGGTGTTGTGTGTAGAATTCTGAGGATAAAAAATGAATTTAATCCATTTTGGAATAAGGCTGTAACATAACAAAATGTGGAAAAAGTGATGCACTGTGAATACTTTCCGGATGCACTGTACTATGTGAAGTCTACTATCCGCTTTCAAGGTGATGATTGACCTCCAAGATTATTCCTCTTTATTGTAGCCAGCGGGGCACCCATGCAGCGCTTGTGTACAGGCGCCGTTCTCATTCTCCCTACCACCTTCGCCGTCTGTTTTCCTCTAGGGGGCATTAGCTCCCTGGTTGGAATAAGTTCTTTTTAACTCTTTTAGGGCTAATTTTTTTTTTGTTTCTTTTCTCCCAGGGCTGAATATTTTTCCAAAAACTAATTTTTTTTAAAAAAGAACACAAAGCAATTGAAATCAACAAAAAATATTTACTTTTGACAAATGTTACTGTCTTGCATGTTGTATGAGCCTGCATACTCTATGATTTCACATACATATCACATACATTTACACAGCAAAGTCCTGCAAAGTCTGATCTCGCTCAAAGCAGCCAATTTCAGTCATTGCCACGTTGCACTGCTTACAGTATGCACAGACAAATCACGGCCAGGCTGATAAAATTGTTTCCATGTCGGTTCCACAATGTCAAGCAGGGGCTGAACTTTATGCATGGCATTTTAGCCTGGCTCACCCAATGGGATTTGCTTCTGTTTATTACAGAAGTGAATAAAACTTTGCAGCATCACGTACCTATCATCACGCTGCATAACCTGTCCAAAGCCACCAGGGGACAAAGCACGTTTGGACCAATGCTCCCTGAAGTTATATCACCAGTTCTGTCCCATCTCTATTTGTAATGCCACAGCGCGCTTCATCTCGTCTTTTGTTGTGGGTTTCCACTTTGAAAAACGAGAATGCGATGCAAACGCAGCCCGCGATTCAAAAAATTTCTCTGCCTACCTGTTTGTCTCGTCTGGCAGTAGCTGAAAAGCAGTATCAGGAGAGAGCAGCTTGAAGTAGTCCAGCAGCTGGTGATCTGTCGTGTCCAACAGCAAGCCATGCCATCTTGTGAAGTCCGGTAGCCCACGGATCAATGTCTGTGTATTCCTCCCACGCGAACCTTGCCGTAGATGCATCGGCTGCGCGAATGCGCTAAGCTGGCAGCAGATCAGCTGGCGCGGCATCGGCTGGTGTTCGATCAGCTGATGCCGGCTTCTCACTCTCTTGTTCGATCTCCTGATCACTGTCAATAAAATCCGATTCTGAAAAATCAGAGTCCGACTCCGCGATAATGTACAAAACATTGTCTGCCAAGTGTTTTCTTTTCTGCACTCGCTTCGCTCCCTTGTGACATGTCGATGCCATCTTGCCTTTGTTTACATTTCGCAACTCACGAATACGTAAGGATTAGTTGCAGAGTCAACGAGTCTATCATTCCTCCAAGCACAGAGGGAATGCCTGCGACGTGACAGTGAGTTTTGTCGCCATTAACAGCTGATGGTCGTCCTCTATCCCTGGATGTCGACTTTTGTCGACATTCGCCCTCACCCCCTCCTGTCGACAAAAGTCGACATCTGCCCTAAAAGAGTTAATTGCGGTGTTTTAAGTAACCTAAACCTAACTAGATATATTATAACGAGGCGATATCCCTCCCATAGTGATATGGCGGAAAGAAATCACATAAGAGAAAATAACTTCGCTTTCCTTAATGATGATTTACGTGGCATAACTGACAAGGCAGCCACAGCAAGACTATTATCGAAGTGGGATCTCGATGTATACAGTCTGCCATTTTCGTCGCTGCGCTGGAAGGATTTTCAGGATCGGATGACGTTATCTCCCATCTGTCCGTCGGCTTCAAAGGTGTGCCAGGCAATGTGCCAAGGCTTTATACCCTTTCTCCAGGTGCAGGCCCTCACTTAGGTAAATCATGCCATTCCAAACAAGGCAAAGAGAGGATTCAATTTCATGCTGACTCTAACACACAGAAATAGTACAATGCCCATTTTCGTAGTTGTCCCTTTCGTGTCTTCTAATGCTTGCCTAGCAGTTCTAAACGATGAGCCCCCGTGTGCTAAATCTGGCCTTTAGCTGTACATGTGAGAAGAAGCAGATTTATGAAATATATTTTGTACAGAGCACAGTGACATATTAAACATATAAACTTATATTCTGATTGCACCGTCACTTCCCCTACCTCTTCATTTCTTAAATCATTCTTGAGGCAGATTGAAGACTTAAGTGCCAGCTTAAATGAAAAATTAAAGAAAACGTACTAAGTAATTGCAACACAAACACTGACTTAATCAGGTGTAATGCGAAAAGATGCCAACGAAAGAAGAGAAGAAGCGGGCCGCTAGGGTAGAGAAAAGAAGAGCTGCTCAGGAAGCAGCAAGTGCATCAACCTCTGAGCAAACGAGTGCTAAACGTACAGAGAAAGAGGATGAAAACTATAAGTCAAGTGTATTACTGCACGTTATTGTGCAGTGCGCCATTACTGGTTTTTAATATTTTATAACGACCAACAGGACAGCAGTAACACACAAAACCATGTGGCGGACAGCAGGGTCTCATGCCCGGCAAAGATGCCCATTCTACATATGTTCCAGGGGAGCAACCATGGGCGTCTCAGTACCTTAGTGCTTAGTGGCAGCCTCCCTGGCTGACGATGGTGCCTCAGTTTCCCGCAGGGCTCCATGGGAGATGGAGTTCTCCACAGCCCTGTTGGGATCTGGTGTGGCTGCCAGGGGGTGCTGCATGGGTCCCTGAGCCTGGCTGGACGAGTCTTCAGCCCCATCTGGAAGTGCAATCAGAAACAGGTGATCAAGCACCTGGAGCACTTCTGGGTGGGCTATAAAAAGGGCCAGCAACCACCACTCAGGAGCCACAGTCGGGAAGCCAAGGACGAAGCTAGATGGGAGGAGTGGTGGTGCCAGGTGGAAAAGGACTGTGTTGTGATTTAAGTGCTTTTGGGACTGTGTTGTGCCTGTGGGGTTCATGGGGACGACGTGCCCCTCAGGTAAAGAAAATAAAAGTCTTTGTGTTTTTTACACGTGCCTCTGAGTGAGTCTGTGCCGGGTCGGGCGCTATACACAAGCTGAATCAGACATTTTATTTCAAACCAATAAAACAACAACTTCAGATATGAGCTAAAACTTCCTGTTGTTTCGGCCATAGGAAACGCCTGCTAAATCACCTTGACGTCTCAATTTAGGCCAGGCCGTCTTAATGCATGGGCATGCTGGGCAGTTACCCGGGGTAAGCTATGTATGTTGTATGTATGTTTGCTGTCAATAAATAAGTACTATACAATACTAAATTATAAATATTTCTTATTGTGTTGCAAGGGGACATTAGCATTCGCCTCTGATTTAGTATCACAGTCACCTCTACCACCTCACGTGCCTCTATGTGTACGGATCTCACGCACTACATCACGTCAAAGTGTATTTGTTAACGTCACTTCAACTCAATTCTCTGCAAAGAAATCTCACAAATGTTTGGGTTGAACTCTTGATTAATAATAAATAATTCATAGTAATGCCATCTCCGTTTGTATGGTTTACCAATTGAGCATCATTTATATGTTGACATTTTTGTGTTTTTTTCAATTGTTCAAACATTTGTGTTGATTCATCTTTGCTGTGAGCATGTTTTTTAATGTTTAAACACTGATTTCGTTGGAAGTACCAATACAATAAATATATGTTTCATTTTTATCGACCTATTACATTTTTATTCCTGTGAGTGGTTGTGTAGGTAGGGGCCCAGGGGGCCTATAATGCTGTTTAGACGGCCCTAAATTTAGAACATTAGAACAATAGAATAATCTAGACAAGAACAGGTCATTCAGCCCAAAAAAACATCAAGTCGAGTTTTGAAAGTCCCTAAAGTCCTATTGTCTACCACACTACTTGGTTGCTTATTCCAAGTGTCTGTAGTTCTTTGAGTAAAGAAAAACTTCCTAATGTTTGTGCAAAATTTCCCCTTAACAAGTTTCCAGCTGTGTCCCCGTGTTCTTGATGAACTCATTTTAAAGTCACCGTCTCGATCCACTGGACTAATTCCCCTCAGAATTTTAAACACTTCAGTCATCTCTTCTCTTCATTTCCTTAAGGCTCAGCTCTTTTAATCTTTCTTCATAACTCATCCCCTGTAGCCCTGAATCAGCCTAGTTGCTCTTCTCTGGACCTTTTCTTGTGCTGTTATGTCCTTTTTAGTAGCCTGGAGACCCAAACTGCACACAGGACTCCAGATGAGGCCTCACCAGTGTGTTATAAAGCTTGAGCAGAACATCCTGTGACTTGTAGATAGATAGATAGATAGATAGATACTCCACACATCAAGGCGCTATATAACCTGACATTCTGTTAGCCTTATTAATGGCTTCTGAACACGTTCTGGCTGTTGATAGCATTGAGTCTACTGTGATTCCTAAATTCTTCTTATAATAGAGACTTTCGATTTTCAGACCTCCCATTGTGTATTCAAACCTAACATTTTTACCTCCTATGTGTAATACTTTACATTTAATTAAATTAGATTTTCTTTTGCTTAAATTATAAAGGCTCAGCTCTTTTAATCTTTCCTCATAACTCATCCCCTGTAGCCCTGAATCAGCCTAGTTGCTCTTCTCTGGACCTTTTCTAGTGCTGTTATGTCCTTTTTGTAGCCTGGAGACCCAAACTGCACGCAGGACTCCAGATGAGGCCTCACCAGTGTGTTATAAAGCTTGAGCAGAACATCCTGTGACTTGTACTTCACACATCAAGGCGCTATATAACCTATGTAAAGTATTACACATAGGAAGTAAAAATACTAGGTTTGAATACACAAATAGGCGGTTGGAAAATCGAGAGTCCACCTTTTAGGAAGGATTTAGGAGTCGTAGTGAACTTGACACGATCAACTGCCAGCCAGTGTTCAGAAGGCATTAAGAAGGGTAACAGAATGTCAGGTTATATAGCACGATGTGTGGACTGGCGCCCTTTCCAGGGTTTGTTCCTTGCACACTGTGCTTGCTGGGATAGAACAAAATGCTTTTTATTATCATTGCACAAATGTACAAAGAAATTTTCATGTGTCTCTTGAATAGTATATACAATATAATTAAAAAAAAATCTATAACATTTCAGTAATTATTTACCGCTCTGATGCTGAACTTTCTGATCATAAAAGAGGTTGTCAAGATAGCAATCGACGAGAAGAATTCATCATTAATTGCAGAACTACGGTATTTGAGGGTTCCTCTCGACTGCCTCTTTCTCTTGCATGAATTGGCTCAAAAACTAATCAGTCCATCGTCATCTCATAACAGGCTGAAGTATCGGGTTTGGTATTTTCCCCGTCTAGCCGTTTTAGCTTTGGACCTCCCTCAAGAAACTGTGACACACAGACAAACACACAGACACGCACCCATCATCAAGATATTAATGTTTTCGATATCATTGGACCTAAAAATGTCAAGACCTATCGAAATTTTTGATGAATCTAAATCTGAAAAAAGTATGACATTGATGTTGTTCATTCAACGTAAATTTTCTCTTTCAAGCAACTTAAGATTAGTCATTTAGTGTTGTAGCTTGAAATATTTGGTTTCAGATCTCAATCAAAGTAAAAAAAAATGTTTGTACCAAAGTAAGTTATGGTGGAGGGAATAAACGTAAAAATCCTATTTCAGTTAACTTAATATTTTAGGTTGTTCATGTGCTGTGTGGGCTGCACAGTGGGGCAGTGGTAGCGCTGCTGCCTCGCAGTTAGGAGACCTGGGTTCGCTTCCCGGGTCCTCCCTGCGTGGAGTTTGCATGTTCTCCCCGTGTCTGCGTGGGTTTCCTCTGGGCGCTCCGGTTTCCTCCCACAGTCCAAAGACATGCAGGTTAGGTGGATTGGTGATTCTAAATTGGCCCTAGTGTGTGCTTGGTGTGTGTTTGTGTGTCCTGCGGTGGGTTGGCACCCTGCCTGGGATTGGTTCCTGCCTTGTGCCCTGTGTTGGCTGCGATTGGCTCCAGCAGACCCCCGTGACCCTGTGTTCGGATTCAGCGGGTTGGAAAATGGATGGATGGATGTGCTGTGTTTGAGGGGCCGTTTGTATATTCTTTCGGTCGAACTTTCCAGTGTGATGGCTTTCCAACTGCCAAAAAAGAAGAACAACTTAAAAAATAGATTTACTTCAGTAAAAAAACAAGTGAATTGCACCCAATCACTCTAAATGATTTGCTTCAACTTAAAAATTGTGGGATCAATAAGAATGATATTGGTTCCGATTGAAAATATTAAGTGTGAATCATCACCTTATTTTTTCAGTGTACTGATTCACACTTAATATTTTCAATCTGAACCAATATCATTGTTTTTAGCTTATTGATCCCACAATTTTTAAGTTGAGGCAAATCATTTAGAGTGATTGGTTGTAATTTACTTGTTTTATACTGAAGTAAATCTATTTTTAAGTTGTTACAATTTAAAGTGGTTAATTGGTCATAACCTGTTTTTATGCTATTAGAAATTTTATGAACATAACACATGCCAAGGCTGAACTTTTAACATTTATTTAAAAATCTAGTGCAAATACACCAGCATGTTGCAGTGTAAATCTTAAATATACAACAAAAAATTATTAAACGTTTCTGTAGCTTTCTTGAAAGTATGTTTTATTACAAGTTCTTATACTTAAAATTAACAGCTGAGAAACAGGGTTACTTACCAGAAATCCTCTGTTATAAAGGTCTGCTGCTGAAAATGACCAGACCTGTATAGCCACGTCCACTTCACATCCAGAAAATGTTCTTCTTTTTTGGCAGTTGGAAAGCCAGCATGTTGGAAAGTTCGACCGTAGGAATATACAAACGGCCCCTCACACAGCACACGAACAACCTAAAATATTAGGTTAACTGAAATAGGATTTTTATGTTTATTCTCTCCACCATAACTTACTTTGGTACAAACAAAATTTTTTACTTTGAGTAAGATCTGAAACCAAATACTTCAAGCTAGCAACACTAAATGACTAATCTTAAGTTGCTTGAAAGAGAAAATTTACGTTGAATGAACAACATTGGATTTTTCAGTGTAGACGATAGGTTATGGTGGGGGAGGACACAAAGCAAAAACTACACACATGCCTTAATATAAAACAATAAAACATTGAGTGCCTTTGTATGCATACTTATATACATTGGGGAAAATAAGTATTGAATGTGTCAACGTTTTTCTCAGTAAATATATTTCTAATGGGGGCTATTGACATGAAATGTTCACCAGATGTTGGTCACAATCCAAGTGATCCACACATACAAAGAATTCAAAACAAATAAGTCCATAAATTAAGTTATGTGTAATAAAGTGGAATGACACATAGAATAAGTATGGAACACATGAAGAAAAGAAAGAGCAAAAAGGCCTGGAAAGCCGAGAAACAGCTGACATCTGTCAATCCTGATAGCCCCCTATCAGTGCAAATGAATATCAGCTGCTTTAGTCCTAACTGACGGCCTATAAAAATGTTTCTCATTCCCATTGTGTCACACAAGAAGCATCTCATGATGAGTAAAAGCAAAGAGCTCTCTCAAGACCTTCACAACCTTACTGATGGCACTGGTGTCAGACGTATTTCTAATCTTCTGAATGTTCCAGTGAGCACCGTTGGGGTCGTAATCTGCAAGTGGAAAGAACATTGTTTCACCATTAACCGGCCACGACCAGGTGCTCCTTGCAAGGTTTCTGACAGCGGAGTAAAAAGAATAATCAGAAGAATCATCCAAGAGCCAAGGACCAGTTGGGTTAGGGTGAGGTTTAGGGTTAGGGTTAACCCAAGAGCTTCAGAAAGACCTGAAATTAGTAGATCCAGTTGTTAACAAAGAAAACAAGAAGTAATGCACTCCACCGTCATGGCCTGTACGCACGCTTACTGCACAAGACACCACTGCTGAAGAGAAAGCATGTTGAAGCTCCTTTAAAGTTTGCTGCACAACATTTGGACAAGCCAATGATATACTGGGAGAACAGAGTCTGGTCAAAGGAGAGCAAAACTGAACTCTTTGGGTGTCAGTGCAAACACCATGTTTGGAGGAGAAATGACACATCGCCCCAAAAACACCACAACAACAGTGAAGTGTGGACGTGGGAACATCATGGTGTATGATGGGCTGTTTTTCAGCATATGGTACTGTCAGACTTCAAATAATTTAAGGAAGGAGGAATGGAGAAATGCAGCGGGACATTTTTTGATAAGAATCTGCTGCCATCTACTAGGAGGCTGAAGATGAAACGAGAGGCGAACATTTCAGCAAGACAAGGATCTCAAACACACAGCCAAGGAAACTCTCAATTGGTTTCAGAGAATAAAGACAGTCAAGAAGCTACTAGAATGGCCCAGTCAGTCAGTCACCTGACTTGAAAATCTATGGAAAGAACTGAAGATCAGAGTTCATAGAAGAGACCCTCGGAACCTTCGAGATTTGAAGACAGTTTGTGTGGATGAATGGGCCAAAATCACACCTGAGCAATGCATGAGACGTGTTTCTCCATACAGGAGGCATCTTGAAGCAGTCATTACCAGCAAAGGCTTTTCTACTAAGTCTTAAATACATTTCAGTAGGTGCCTTCCATACTTATTCCCTGTGTCATTCCACTTTATTACACATAACTTAATTTATGGACTTATTTGTTTAGATTGCTTTTTATGTGTGGATTATTTGGGTTGTTACCAACATCTGGTGTAAATTTCATGTCAATAGCCGCATTAGAATTTAATTTACTGAGAAAAAATGTTGACATATTCAATACTTATTTATAAGGTGGAAAAATATAAATAGTAAGTGGTGGAGTAGTGCCATTTTATAGTGTTGGCAATGAGTCTCTGAGATATTGCACTTTTGTCCCATTGATACCATGGGTGACAGTGAAAGACATAAGATCAAAACCTTGCACTTAGATGCAGTAAGCAGTTATTTGGCAAAATGTAGTTCTCTGATGGTGCTCAGGTAGAAGCTTTTCAGTAGTCTGGAAGTGTACATTGTGGCAGACAACCAGGGACCTTGCCCCACCTGGACACCTGGAGCAGGGAAGGACCGGGAGAGGGGCAATATCTCCCCTGGGCGCAGGAGGGCAGCCCCCCTGATTTCCATCAAGGACCACGGATACGGAGCTGGGAAGCTCAACTCTGTGGGAGCCCGTGGCCAACCCCAGGGGGTGCCAGGATGGTTCCCTGGAGGACTGCACTTCTGCCACACCAAGAAGTGCGGCCTGAAGACCATCTCAGAGCACCTGGAGCACATCCGGGGCGTGATAAAAGGTGCCGCCTCACGAGCTGGAGTCGTGTGGAAGAGGACGAAGCTTGCGAGAGAGGAGTGGAGAGGGCTGAAGGACCAAGGACTGAGCAGTCATGTAAATAGTGTACATAGTGTGGAATAAATGTGTGTGTTGTGGACATTTTCGTGTTGTGTCTGTCTGTGGGCGGGCTATCAGATAGATAGATAGATAGATAATGTGGGATATGGCCGGCATGTCATCCCGGCCAACACCCCCAGGCCGCCAGGTGGAGCCCTTCCTGCAGCATTGAGGTGCCCCGAATGCCAGCAGGGAATACTGGACAATGTAGTTTTTATTCTCAGCCCTGTTGGATACCTTGGGGCCCGCTAGAGGACGCTGCAGGGAGGCACAGAGAGTATTTGCCTTATGCCCAGGAAGTACGTCAGAGTCACGTTGACAAAGGGAACGATGTGCTTCCTGGGTGAATAAAAAGAAGGATTTTTTATCTGACCCGGAAGTGTTCCAGGTCACATGGACAAAGAGGGTGAAACACTTCCAGGTCAAGGACTATAAAAAGAGCAGTGAAACACCAGAGTGTTGAGCTGAGCTGGGTGGAAGGGTGGCAACGTGTCTGGGAGTGGAGGATTAATTGATTATTGATTTATTATTGTGTATTATATGAGTATAGTGGAGTGTACAGTGCTTGGTGCACCTTATTATTATAAAATAAAGTCATATTGGACTTTTATCTGGTGTCTGACGTCTGGTCTGAGGGTTCAAGGGGTCGACAGGGCCTCTATCTTTCACAATAGATAGATATTTTATTAATCCCCAAGGGGAAATTCACATACTCCAGCAGCAGCATGCTGATAAAAAACAATATTAAATTAAAGTGTGATAAAAATGCAGTGCAAGGTGGAGAGTGAGAGGCAGGTATAACAGACAATATCTTTGTATAATGTTTACCCCCCAAGGTGGAATTGAAGAGTCGCATAGTGTGGGGGAGGAACGATCTCCTCAGTCTGTCAGTGGAGCAGGACAGTGACAGCAGTCTGTCGCTGAAGCTGTTCCTCTGTCTGGAGATGACACTGTTTAATGGATGTAGTGGATTCTCCATAATTGATAGGAGCCTGCTGAGTGCCCGTCGCTCTGCCACAGATGTCAAACTGTCCAGCTCTGTGCCTTGTAGCAGTAGAGGCGTGGAGCCACCTCTAACACCCTCAGGTACCACTCTTGAGACCAGGTGAAAGTATAATAATAATTATTTTTATTATACAATAGTGCACCAAGCACTCTCCTCACCACACTCATATACACAATAAACTCTCTCTTAAATACAATCCTCCACTCCCAGACACTTAGCCCACCTTCCTCCCAGCTCAGCTCAGTGTCTGGGCTTACCCAGAGTCCTTTTATAGCCCCTGACCCGGAAGTGGCTCCAAGCCAAACCCACAAGTCCGTTTTCCTTCCGGGTCAGGGCAAACAGTCCTTTTCTTCATCCCGGGAGCACGTCGCTTCCTCCAGTCATGTGACTGTGACGCACTCCCGGGTTATAGGGCATGCAAGAGTTCATGAGGCCCTTCACAGCGACTCCTGGCGGCCCCCAAGGTATCCAGCAGGGCTGTGTATAAAAACTACAGAGTCCATGAGGCCCTGCTGGAACTCGGGGCACCAATATGCTGTCCGGAGGGCTCCTCCTAGCGGCCTGGGGGTGAGGGCCGGACTGGAAAGCCGGCAATCCTCCACAGCCTACAATAAGAGCCTGCCTTCCTCACCAGTTTGTCCATGCATGAGGCGTCCCTCTTCTTAATGCTGCCTCCCCAGCACACCACCGTGTAGAAGAGGGTGTTCGCCACAACCGTCTGATAGAATATCTGCAGCATCTTATTGCAGATGTTGAAAGACACCAGCCTTCTAAGGAAGTATATCCGGCTCTGTCCTCTCTTACACAGAGCATCAGTATTGGCAGTCCAGTCCAGTTTATCATCCAGCTGCACTCCCAGGTATTTATAGGTTTGCACCCTCTGCACACAGTCACCTCTGATGATCACGGGGTCCATGAGGGGTCTGGTCCTCCTAAAATCCACCACCAGCTCCTTGGTTTTGCTGGTGTTCAGGTGTAGGTAGTTTGAGTCACACCATTTAACAAAGTCCTTGATTAGGTTCCTATACTCCTCCTCCTGCCCACTCCCGATGCAGCCCATGATAGCAGTGTCGTCAGCGAACTTTTGCACAAGGCAGGACTCCGAGTTGTATTGGAAGTCCGATGTATATAGGCTGAACAGGACCAGAGAAAGTACAGTCCCCTGCGGCGCTCCTATGTTGCTGACCACAATGTCAGACCTGCGGTTCCCGAGATGCACATACTGAGGTCTGTTTGTAAGATAGTCCAGGATCCATGCTACCAGGTATGAATATACTCCCATCTCTGTCAGCTTGTCACTAAGGAGCAGAGATTGGATGGTGTTGAAGGCGCTAGAGAAGTCCAGAAACATAATTCTTGCTGCACCACTGCCTCTGTCCTATTTTACAACGACTTAATAGAACTATAACGCCATCCAGAAGGCAGCAGAGCGATGAGGTGGTGGACTGGATGAGATGAATCCTTAATCATTTTTTGGCCCATCGAGTTCTGCACGTATCCTCTAGTGCAGTGGTCCCCAACCTTTTTGACAGCAAGGACCACTTTATTAGATGCAAATTTTTCCACGGACCGGTCGGGGGGGGGGGGGGAGTGGGGCAGTTTTATACACAATTTACATAACATTTCTATTATTATTAAGTTATTAAGCAGTTCGCATATGTTTGCAACCTGAGATTTTTCTTCTTTTTTTGCATATAACAGACATATGCTTTGCATTTGCCATTCCAACAGATTGCACATCACAAACATTAACACTGTTATCGTTTTGTTCGTATCTGCCGTTTCTATAGGAGGGTGACAATGAGTTAAATTCCAATGGATGTTTTTCAAATGTTGACAAGCAATAAGCAAAAGGTATCACTGAAAACCACAGAAAACAAAAACAGCAAAAAAAAAAAAAACAGTACGAGGAAAGTTCGAAGAAAGAATTTTTTTTACAATGTTTCTGTTTGGGGATCGTTGTGCAAACGTGCACATCTGAGCTGCGACCACAGATCTAACTGCTCTGTGGATGATTCATTCAGGCATTTCAAGGTCACTTCGTTGTAATGAAAGCATCTGCTGAATGTACTTCGTAGTAACGCGATTTCTATAGACTCGTGTCATATTGGGAAACTATCGGGACCGTAACAATACTTTGTTGTAATATTCTCTCCTCTCTCTGCGCCGCTGCAAAGCCCCGCCCGCCAAGCGTTCTGAAAAGTCTGAGTGAGTCTCCGTTGCTGGCAGTTCTCTCGCGGCCCGGCTGTCAGACGGCTGCGGCCCGGTAGTGGGTCGCGTACCGGTGGTTGGGGATCCCTGCTCTAGTGAACGTAACTGGGTGTTGGTCATTTGTGGTGCTGATGATTTGATGGCTCTCTGAAGATCCTCCAGAGCCTTCAGGTTTAGGCTCCAGCAGACCCTCAGGGGTTTGAAAAAGACTGACTTTTTCTGTCATTATTGCCTTTCTGTTTTCTGTACACATGTTGCTTTTATTGTTTTGTTTTATTTATATTGTCTGTTTTTTACAAAATAAAAATAAAGGATTTGTGTTTGTTTTTTTTTAATTCTCACTGTTCATCTTTATGATATGAACATTGTGCTAAGAGAGTGGTAATAAATTTTGCCATGTTGGGAGTCGGGGGAGGGAGATGGAGTTGGGGTTCCCCATGGACAGGGCCGTTTTAACGTGTGGGCACACTGAACAGTTGCCCGGGGGCCCCATGAGCATAGGGGCTCCATGCTAATCTATGTATGTTGTGACTTGCTGAGTGGTTGTGTAGGTAGGAAGCCCCCAGTGCACTGCTTTGCCCGGGGGCCTATAATGCTGTTACGATGGCCCTGCCCATGGAGTCTCTAGACTCGATTCTGCCCCTACCTTGACACAGTCCTGTCTCTAAGCTCTTCTGGTAATTCCTTCAAACTCGTGGTTTGGTTTCGGCTCGGATGCCCATTGTCAGCTGAGGGACCTTCGACAGACAGGTGTGTGCCTTTATTAATCACGTTGAGTCAATTAAAAAGACTACAGGGGGACTCCAAAGAAAGGTGCAGAAATGTCTCATTGGTGATCAATAAATTGAGATCCACCCGAGCCAAATTTCTAGGGTCATACCATACTTGTGTGTAATGTCAAATTTCAGTTTTGTTTTTTATTTTTAATACATTTGCAAGAATTCCTGTTTTTTGCTTTGTCATTCTAGGGTTTTTGAGAGTTGCTTGATGAGGTACGGTTTAACAATTTTAGCATAAGGCTGCAACAAACAAAATGTGTAAATAGTGGAGCGGCCTGAATACTTCCTGAAGGCGCTGTAGACTCCACAAGCTGGACTGTTGGCTCTGAGACTCAGAGGTGGGTAGAAAAGAGTTACATTTACTCCGTTACATTTACTTGAGTACCTTTTTTAAAAAGTTGTATTTCTAAGAGTAGTTTTACTGCACCATACTTTTTACTTTTACTTGAGTACATTTGTGAAGAAGAAACGCTACTCTTACTCCGCTACATTGGGCAACACTTGAATCATTATTTTTTTTCCATTATATATGCTGTATTCCAAACATGCACAGCGGAAGGCGGCCGCCGAGTATTCTTTAGCTAAAACTCCCTAAACTGTTTCCCATTCATTCTCTATGGTAGTAGTAAACCACTACTACTGGGGGCGCTGTTCTACGCTTTTCGCTGCTCTGCCTGCCTGCAGCGTCTACCTTCATAGACGTGCTGGGGTGTTTTTCTTTTTTTTCTTAAGTAAATCATTAAGTTTAAAATGTCGATCGCGGTTATTTCTGTTGATTAATTAATGCTTTCATTGATTATAGCTAATACTGTTATCAAGTGGTCGCTATTTTTGCCTGTTGTATACAATCTGTCTAGCGTCTTTCATATCTATCTCCACTCTCACTGCCCTTGCCTGCGTGCAGTGTGTGTCAATTGATATATAATAATAATAATAATAATAATAAATTACATTTATATATGATTTAATGTATTTCTTTTTGACATAATTCTCCGAGTTGTAAAATACATATACAATGGAACCTCGGTTCATGACCATAATTAGTTCCAAAACTCTGGTCGTAAACCGATTTGGTCGTGAACCGAAGCAATTTCCCCCATAGGATTGTATGTAAATATAATTAATCCGTTCCAGACCATGCGAACTGTATGTAAATATATAATTTTTTTAAGTTTTTAAGCACAAATATAGTTAATTAAACCATAGAATGCACAGCGTAATAGTAAACTAAATGTGAAAACATTGAATAACACTGAGAAAACCTTGAACAACAGAGAAAACTAACACTGCAATAGTTCACGCTATAGCACTACAAACTGCTAGCTAAAAACACTTTTTTTTTTAATGAGTTTTAATGCCCAGGGAAAAAAATGAACATTTGAAAAAATCCGTAATTTAATAAACCACCAAGAAAAGTAACATTGCAACAATGCACACTACGAACCGATCACTGTAAACAGAAGTGAAGACAAAATCAAGCCCAGTGCATTCTTTAACTGCCTTCCTACCTTATGCGTCCAACCCCCTCTCTCTCGCGCTGCCTGTGTGTGTGTGTTGCGCTCTCTCTCTCTCTTTCGCTCGCTGCACAGGAAATGCACAGGGAGAGACTGAACATGTACAAACCGAATGGGAAACTGGCTTGTTCGTATACCGAGTGTGTGGTTGTGAACCGAGGCAAAAGTTTGGCGAACATTTTGGTCGTAAACCGATTTGTACGTGTACCGAGACATTCGTGAACTGAGGTTCCACTGTACATTATATATAAAACGAAACTACTATATAGCTAATACTGTTATGCAGCTGTCTAATGCCTTCTATGTCTGCCTATTATATAAGTGCCTTCCCTATCTATTCATTTATCTAGTGCCTTTCACATGTGAATGTACTCTCACTGCCTGCTTGCCTTTCTGCAGCACCTGTCATATAGTGCCTTTTCACATCTATCTATCTATCTATCTATCTATCTATCTATCTATCTATCTATCTATCTATCTATCTATCTATCTATCTATCTATCTATCTATCTATCTATCTATCTATCTATCTATCTATCTATCTATCTATCTATCTAGCTGTTTTTTTCTCCTGACAGTTTTACATCTTTTATTATACAGTGCCTTCCCAATTTATCTGTCTAGTAACTTCTCTGTCTGTGCATTATTCAGTGATCTGTCTGACAGTGTATGTCTTACAGAACTTAAAAATAAGAACAGTTATAAGGACACTTGTTCATGTTAATTGCAGCCTCAATTTTTATTTTTTTTAAAAAGAGTATCCTACATCTATTATACAGTGACTGTGTCAACTATCCGCGACTGGCCAGTCAAGGTAAAGTGAGACTTCTTGTACGTGCACAAGCTGTCTTGTTCTAATGTTATTTTCTATCAGCTGTGCTATTTGGAGGGCCATTGTGAATATGCAGTATTATACGGTCAGTGTACAGTCAGTATATCTTGTCACTGTAAGTAGTTTGCACTGTTCAAACACACATCTTACCTACTGTAGGTATTGGCTTGAAAAGCTTTGTTGTGAAAAACTGAGATTTGGAACTTTGTTATTTCTGCATCTTTATTTGGTAAAGATGTTATTTATTTTTACTCATTTTTTATTTTATTATTTGGAAATAGCAGAATTTGCACATTATTTTATATTCTTGTCTGTTTTATTACAACATTAAAAAAAATAAATCATTTATTATGTTCAAACAGTTACTCAGTACTTGAGGAGTCTTTTCACCAAATACTTTTTAACTCTTACTTGAATAATATTTTGGATGACTACTTTTTACTTCTACTTGAGTAATATTATTTTGAAGTAACGCCACTCTTACTTGAGTACAATTATTGGCTACTCTAACCACCTCTGCTGAGACTTCAGATCTGCTCCAGTATGTTGGTTCAAGTCCTGTTGCTGCCAGTAGGGATCCTACTCCACTGGTGTCCTCGAACAAAGATCTGATAATTTCCCCAAAATGGCCGCTCCGACACCCAAAAGTCACACGAAAAGAAATTCACCCTCGGGTAAGGAGACCAGTTAGGAGACCTGGGTTCGCTTCCCTGCGTGGAGTTTGCATGTTCTCCCTGTGTCTGCGTGGGTTTCCTCCCACAGTCCAAAGACATGCAGGTTAGGTGCATTGGCAATCCTATATTGTCCCTAGTGTGTGCTTGGTGTGTGTGGGTGGACTGGTGCCCTACCCCGGGGTTTGTTTCCTGCCTTGCGCCCTGTGCTGCCTGGGATTTGCTCCAGCAGACACCTGTAACCCTGTAGTTAGGATATAGTGGGTTGGAAAATGCATGGATGGATGGATTAACAAAATACATCACATCAAAAAAACAAATTAGCTAAAATCAGCTATTTCTTTGTAGATTTCCACTCATGATAGTCAATATTTATCTGCAAATGCCGTAAGAACATTGTGTTATCATATTTATACAAATAAACAGCTTCTCTTAACTTTTATTTCAAGCAAACAATGATAAAACCACTTATTCAAATCCAGCTGAGTGTTTCATATTTATGCCCCAGTTGTAGATACACACGGCAACAAAATGTCTGACATGCTGATAAATATTTGAGAATAGGCAAAAAAGCTCTAATAATGCAGAATGAGAACAAATTATTACACAATAATAAATACTGCAGGTACCTGATTTTCTTTTGACATGGAAAATGAATTATCAGAGAAAAAGTTTGTTTTCTTTTGCCTACAATGCATGATTTATCTGTCTTTCGTGCTGGACAACATGCATTTCTTATTGTCTACATGTTTTGATATCTCAGTTAAAGAGGTCAAATCAGTCAGACCCTCTTTATTTGTGTTATTTTTTATAACATGCAGTGAATACATTTCACTTATAATGTGTTTCCCCAGAAATAAGACCTACTCCAAAAATAAGCCCTAGCATGATTTTCAGGCTGCTCTGTAATATACACCCTACCCCAAAAATAAACCCTAGTCAAGATCGTCAGCTGAAAAGTAAGGCACCTAAGGCCGGGTTTATACTTCACGTGATGCGACGCGTGTGCCCGAAACATCCATTAAATTCTGAGGACACCTTCCCCAAATATCTCTGGTAAGGATGTTTAATGATTACATCCATTAATTCAGGGATGTGCCTGGATGGGGCATCAGCTCATTGCAATGTGAACACAAGCACACACAGACACTGGCATCATTTTATAATAATATTAATAATGCGTTTTATTTATAGGGCACTTTACATTAGCAGTAAATCTCAAAGTGCAACATAAAAAGTTTAAGCAAAGGCAAAGCAAGATAAAAAAAAGAGATAAAACAACAATAATTATAGCATTCTTGTTAATAAGCTTTCCTAAATAGAAAAGTCTTTAGCTGCCTTTAACAGCCCACAATCTGCTGTGTTCTTAATAATTCTTTGCATTTATATAGCGCTTTTCTCACTACTCAAAGCACTCAGCAATTGCAGGTTAAGGGCCCAACAGAGCAGAGTCCCTATTGGCATTTACGGGATTCGAACCGGCAACCTTCCGATTGCCAGTGCAGATCCCTAACTTCAGAGCCAGCACTCCTCTCAGGCTCTCTGGTAGGCATTCCAGAGTCGTGGAGCAGCCACTACAAAGGCTCGGTCACCCATTGTATGAAGTTTAGTCACAAGGGGATGAAGGCGGTAGGTATTTGTGAAATGGAGGTTTCTCACAGTTGTGACAGGCGGCCGGGTCCCGACGCCCCTTCTGTATATGTTCCAGGGGAGCAGCTATGGACATCTCACTGCCTCCCCCGGGACGCTTGGTGGCTGCCTCCCTGGCTGACAATGGTGCCTCAGTTTCCTGCAGGGTTTCCTGGGAGATGGATTTCTCCACAACCCTGTGGGGAGCTGGGGTGGCCGCCAGGGGGTGCTGCATGGAGCCAGGAACCCACCTGGACATCTCTGTAGCCCCACCCGGAAGTGCAATTAGCCGCAGGTGATCAAGCACATGGAGCACTTCCGGGTGGGCTATAAAAAGGGCCAGCATCCACCACTCAGGAGCCAGAATCGGGAGGAAGAGGACGAGGTTGCCTGGGAGGAGTGGTGGTGCCAAGGTGGAGAGAAAAGAGTTGTTTTGTGGTGTATTATTGCTTGTGGGACTGTGTTGTGGCTGGAGGGATTATGGGGAGGACGTGCCCTCCAGCTGAAGAAAAATGAAAAGACTGTTTATTTTACACGTGCCTCTGTGTAAGTCTGTGCCGGGTCGGGCGCTATATAGCGCCTTATTACACAGTGGATTGTAGTATAAGGAGTTCTCAAAGATATTGTGGAGCATTTCCATGTATACACTGGTGAGTAAACAAACAGAGTTTGTATTCGATACGGAGATGGATTGGGAGCCAATGAAGTGACCGAAGGATTGGTGACATGTGTTCAGATTTCCGCACCCTCATCAGGATTCTTGCAGCACTATTTTGAATTTGTTGGAGCTTTTGAAGGCTCTTGCTGGGTATCCCAATGAGGAGTGCATTACAATAGTCCAGTCTGGATGACACAAAGGCATGAACCAGCTTTTCAGCATCACAGAGGGAGAGGTAGGGATGGAGTTTGGCTATGTTTCAGAGATGAAGGAATGCAATTTTACAAAGGTGATGGACATGTGTATTAAATGCCAGATGGGAGTCTAACTTGACACCCAGATTTGTAACAGAAGGGGAGAGGGTAATGGTACGGTCAGAAAAGGAAATACAATTTACAGAGGAACGAAGATGATGGGGGTTGCCAATTAAGAGAGCTTCAGTTTTGGTGCTGTTCAGCTTGAGGACGTTCTTGGACATCCAGGCCTCAGTCTCATCCAAGCAAGAGGAAAGAGTTGATGGAGGTGTAAGAGAAGTCGAATCCAGTCTCACATAGAGCTGCGTGTCATCGGCATAGCAATGGAATGAAACTCCATGCTTGCGGATGATGTGACCCAGGGGTAGCATATAGATATTAAAGAGGGTCGGCCCAAGGACTGATCCTTGTGGGACCCCACAGGTGACAGTGTTGGTGTGAGATTTAGCATACCCGAAGGCCACATACTCAGCCCTGTCTGTAAGAGAGGACTCGAACCACTCCAAAGCAATGCCAGAAAGTCCAATTGTATAGTGGAGATGATGAAGGAGAACATTATGATCTACTATATCAAATGCGGGCGGCACGGTGGCGCAGTGGGTAGCGCTGCTGCCTCGCAGTTGGGAGCCCTGGGGACCTGGGTTCGCTTCCCGGGTCCTCCCTGCGTGGAGTTTGCATGTTCTCCCCATGTCTGTGTGGGTTTCCTCCTTGGTGTTTGTGTGTGTCCTGCGGTGGGTTGGCACCCTGCCCAGGATTGGTTCCTGCCCTGTGTTGGCTGGGATTGGCTTCAGCAGACCCCCGTGACCCTTTGTTCAGATTCAGCGGATTGGAAAATGGATGGATGGATGTATCAAATGCAGCTGTGAGGTCCAGGAGGATAAGGAGTGATGGAGAGCCATGGTCAGCAGCCATCAGGAGGTCATTGGTGACTCTGACCAGGGCTGTCTCTGTAAGTTCGGAAACCAGATTGAAATTTTTCAAACAGATTGAATTTTTTGAGGTGATCCTGAAAACTACCTTTTCCAAAACCTTAGACAAAAATGGAAGGTTGGAGACATATTTGAGCCACAGAGAAAAAAAATAAGGAATAATGAAAATGACTATTTTGTGATTAAAGTGGAAATTTTGGCTTTAAACTTGAAATGTCCTCTTTAACCTCGTAGTTTACTTTATCATTAAAGATAGATAGATATGAAATGCACTATATAATAGATAGATAGATATTTTAGTATAGTTGTCAGGATAGATAGATAGATAGATAGATAGATAGATAGATAGATAGATAGATAGATAGATAGATAGATAGATAGATAGATAGATAGATAGATAGATAGATAGATAGTGTGGCAGGAGGCTGGGGCTCTGACCCAGCCGGGATGCCTGGAAGGACCGGGAGGCGGTCTATATGTCCACCGGGCCACGAAGGGGCAACCGCCCTGGATAGTGAGGGGACCACTGGGATGGAGTGAGGAGGCTCAAAACCATTGGGGACCATGGCCACCGCCAGGGGGCGCCCTGAACATCATGGAGCCTGGGAGATCTGCACTTCCACCACACCTGGGAAGGTGGATGAAGGACCTTCCAGGGATACCTGGAGTGCTTCTGGGTGCTCATACAGCACTTCCGTCACACCAGGAAGTGTCACTGGAAGGACATTAATAAGCACCTGGAGCACATCCGGGTGACTATAAAGGGGGCCTCCTTCCTACAGTCGGGGAGCTAGAGTTGGGAGCTGAAGGAGGACAAAGCTCCAGTGACAGAGAGAAGAAAAGCGGCCCACGGACATTTAAAGGCCTGTAATTTGGGGGTGATTGGTGCAAGAGCACTGTGTGCTGCGCGGGACTTGTGACTTGGGGGACCTTGTCTTTAATAAACTCGTGTGTTTTAAGAACAGCCGGTGTCCATCTGGTTGTGTCTGGGCTGATCTTCTCACAATAGATTGAGAGAACTGAAAGGCACTATATGATAGATAGATAGATAGATAGATAGATAGATAGATAGATAGATAGATAGATAGATAGATAGATAGATAGATAGAACTGAAAGGCACTATATGATAGATAGATAGAACTGAAAGGCACTATATGATAAATAGATAGATAGATAGATAGATAGATAGATAGATAGATAGATAGATAGATAGATAGATAGATAGATAGATAGATAGATAGATAGATAGATAGATAGATAGATAGATAGATAGATCTGAAAGGCAGTATTTGATAGATAGATAGATTTTTTTGTTTACTTATAATTTGTTCACATTGAGAAATTTGGCTTTTTACTGAAGCTTTTAAAATAAGTAACTAAATGAACACACACCAGAATGACTAAAAAGAAAGCAAATTTAAAAAAGAAAGAAAACTTTTGACTTAGCTGTCACAGTCACAGTGAGTTACAATTGTTGGCATATATAATGAAACAATGGCCAGTGTGGTTGAGGTGTGTGTGTGTTCACCCTGTGATGGACTGGCGTCCTGTCGTGGGTTTGTTCCTGCCTTCCACCCTGTGCTAGCTGGGAGAGGCTCCAGTCCCCTCTGAAATCCTGTTCAGGACTAAGTGGGATAGAAAATGACTGACTGAAAAAAGAAAGAAATGTTAGAAAGACAATATGCTGGCTGCATGGTCTTCATTAGGTGGGCCTAACTCAGTTATTAATGACAAAAGTGAAAGCAGTGGGTGAAAGGTAGACATGGCGACTGTAACACACTTGTGCTCCTTGAGATCATTAGATCAGTAGACAGGCAGTGTAGCGCAGTACTTAAGGTCTTGGGCTTCGATTAAATCCTGCCACTGGCACTGTGTGACTCTGACCAAGCCACTTCATCCACCTGTTTTCCATTTGGAAAAGCAAAAGAAATATAACCATCTGTATCTCAAGTGTTGTTAAGCCTACCATTTATGTCTCCACGTACCCAGCCTTTCATATACAGTATTCTCCGTTAACACTACAAAGAAAGTGCATACTGAAGACTAGATCCCAAACCTGACGGCTATCATGAACGGGGTATGTTTTAAAAGTTGGCTTCACTTCCCAACCGCAGAACGCAGGCATTATATTCAGTTCTAAATACGCTACACATATAAACTGAAGTATTACGACGCATTTTCATCCCACAGGTGGACAGGTTAAATTTGGAGTCGAACCAGTGAGCCCTCTGAGGAGGGAAATACAAATCCCTGGAGTTCAAGCACAGCGTCTACGCACTCCTAAAAATTCCTTAGGCTTTAATGAAAGTTAGTTTTCTTAGTTGTAACAACTAAAAGTCCAAAGATTCACTTGGTAAGCAATAAAAAGTGAAGATGATGGCACAACACTTCGTGCCCTCCCTCCCCCCTCAACCCCCCTCCGAGGTGATGAATGGTTTCGCCGCTTGCCTGGCGGGAGCCGAAGGACGCGGGAAGCAGGGAGGGAGGGATCCTGAAACAGACCTCCCGCCACCTCCGCCGGGCACCGCGAGGCAACTGTGCTGGGCATCAAACTGGGAGGTCAGTGGGGAGCAACGCGTGCTGCAGACTCAGTGCTGACCAGATGCTGGTTTCAATTAATATTCTCCGATTCTCAAAGACGACGGGTTTTTATCTCCTGGCAGCCTCTCTTGTTAATGGCGAAAACACACATTATGCATCATTTTCTATAAGTGCGTGACAGAAGGTTAAGCGCGCAGCTAAGCAGGGCCGGGGGGCGGCGAAGGCTACATGTCTGCTGCGTTGTGGTTGTTTGTCTCTTCGAAGTGCAAATAGGAAAAGGTAATCGCTGGGAAGTATACCGCAAGTAATAATAATAATAATAATAATAATAAAAATAATAAACAAAAAAAGTTGCTGAAAAAATAAATACTCCAATTAACAGAACAAAAACAATACTATATTTTTTAATGGTAATCATGACTTTAAAACTTATATTTACAAATATTTGCTCTCATACTTTTACATGTTAAAGTAAATCTTT
Organism: Erpetoichthys calabaricus; assembly: GCF_900747795.2. Lineage (NCBI taxonomy): Eukaryota > Metazoa > Chordata > Cladistia > Polypteriformes > Polypteridae > Erpetoichthys > Erpetoichthys calabaricus. Next base: position 13,487,560 of record NC_041401.2, read on the forward strand.
AACTTCTTACAGAGTTAGATTAGTACTAGGGTGTAGTAGCGTGTTAGCCATTATGAATGTAGAGAAAAGCCAAGCAAAATGACACCTTTTAGATTTTAGATGAGTTAGATTACACACACATTCCAAAACTTACACAATGTGTAATCTCGGTAATTTGTTATCTTTGCTATTTTCACTTTTAAATATTGTTTAATTTTGCATATATATAGAATTCCATTCATATTTACATAAAAGGCCATACTCGGCCAAGGAATAATGGCATCACTTAAGCATAGGGTTGCAAGATTAGAAAAATTAGAAATACGGGACACTCTTAAAATCTCTCTCTATATTACCATATATATAAATTTATCCACCCATACCAATATATTATATGAAAGTAGAGACAAAAGTTAAAAACATAATTCAAGGATTGTAATGGGTTATGAGGAAAACAAAAGTAAAATCATTTGAAAATTATTTAATACAAGCTAAAAAAAATCTGTAAAAGTGAAATCATTTGAAAATATTTATTTAATACAGACATCAGAGAAATATTATTATTATTTAATACAGGCAGTTAGAAATAAAGTGGGCCCATTTTGTCGACGCTGTATGTTGCAATGTTGATCCAGAACTGCACAGCAGTGCGGCTGGAGAGTAAAACGGTAAGAGTGTCGCTGTCCTCAGCCAAGCACAGCAACTGAACAAGCTGAAAACAAACAGGCAGCAAACACTCGTGTCCTCGTTATATTTGGGTTATTGTCATCAAGAGAATCTGAGAAAAGAAAGTATAATTACTTATCAAGTTACAACTAAGTACTGTAAGAAATAAAAAAAATATTTTTATTACGAAATTTGAAAATGAACTAAATACGGGACATTTGGGTGTCCCTGAAAGGTCAGTACGGGACAGGAGACACAATTATCAAATATGGGACATGTCCCATATATAAGGGACATCTGGCAACCCTACTTATGCAATACAAAAAAGTAAAATAAAAAATGCTGAGAGAAATAAATACTTTTATGTTCATAAGAATTACGAGTGCTTTGGAAGTCATCTTAGAAAAATCTTAAACATGATATACCATATGACTTGTCTTTTTGTCTAATTATGCAAGATGTCAAGCTTTTGGGTGTTTTGCCCTATTTTTTGCATCTCTAAACTTGTGAATAGCCTCATTCTGGACTATATGTGGACCATATTTTGGGCAGGAAATTACACCCTTATGATAAAGATTAAACTAATATTGGTGGTAGCTCTGGGGCAGAGTGGTGGCTCTTAGGCTAAGGATCTGCGCTGGTATCTGAAGGTTGCTGGTTTGAGCCTCCATTTCTGCCAAAACAGATTGAACTCTGCAGGGCCCTTAACCTGCAATTGCCCCAGGGGCACTGTACAACGGTTGACCCAACACTCTGACCCCAAAGGGGTACGCGAAAACTATCCATCCATCCATTTTCCAACCTGCTGAATCCAAACACAGGGTCACGGGGGTCTGCTGGAGCCAATCCCAGTCAACTCAGGGAGCAAGGCAGGAACAAATCCGGGGCAGGGTGCCAACCCACCGTAGGACACACACCCACACACCAAGCACACACTAGGGACAATTTAGGATCGCCAATGCACCTAAACCTGCATGTCTTTGGACTGTGGGAGGAAACTGGAGCACCCGGAGGAAAGCCATGCAGGTCCACATCCGACCTTTTAAAACCAAAATCTCCAGACAACAAATGCGGCTCCTTTTTTCGGCAAAAGTTCTTCTGTGTCATCATGTTCGACTTTATCGTCTGGTACAGCTTCAGCTTCAGAATGTTCTCTGTCCATGTTCACCACTCAATACCGTTCACCGTTGCATGCGTGTTTAGCAGTGTAGCAGTGAAAAAGGTCCCCCCTTAAACATTTTCCTGCTGCGCCACGTTCCGAACGTTGTTTAGGCTATTTAAACCAGTATTGCGGTATAAGAAAAATCCATATCATAACAAAGATAAAAAACGGTTTCCGGTATGAACCAGTATACCTCCCAGCACTACTCTCTATTATATTAAAAAAGTTTTCCGTTGTGTCCACGTTAATCAGCCTTGACCACGCCCCTCCACACCGCTCGCCCAATCATTACTCCTACTGCTCACATCTTCCCTCCATCCCACCCCATGACACTCTCATTGCTAACTTGCCCTTCAGTGTGGTCGGTTATGATGGCAAGGCAGAAAAGCAAATTATCTCTTCAAGAACGTTGAATTTTAGATTGCGATAGGAAAAGTGCAGCAAGAGCTGATAATGAACGTCAAACAAAAGAAAATGACCAAAAAAGAGCTGCATATAATACGAAGCAAGAACAAAGAGAATCGCCCAATAAACGAAAAAGCGAAAAATATTTCAAACAATATGCGAACTGAAATGCAAAAAAGCAACGTTTATAGAATGTAAGTTAGAGGATAAAGGAAATCATAATATTGTTTTTGATGAGGCTTTAATGTAATGTAATTTAATTTTTAATTTACTTTTTATTACGTTTTATCATGTTTTCCTTTTTTCCTTTCACTTTTTGCCATTATTCATTGGTATTTAAAGTACACCGTTGTAGTGAAATACTCAAGTAACCGATTTTCTATCTCTAATAACTAAGGACCAAGCTGTCTTCCTCCCTCACCCTGTTTACTCTTCTATATACCATTTCTTTAAATACAGTCGTTGTGCCCTGACGTCCTTCGAGCAGCTCATCCGCGAGATAACGGGCATCCTGGGAGTTGGTGAGTAAAGTGAGCAGAGGGCGAACCCCCTCCCTATTTACAATGAAGAATATTTAGATTTTAAATATGGTTGTCGACCGCGAGTAACCACAGAACTTAATGTGAAATATTGGGGTGCCAACCGGGCCACCAACCACCAGGTCCTCCAACTTGCAGGGAAAACCAGGGGGTTGGTGACAGGATTGGCACTCCAGTCACTGTAAAGAAACCTCACACTCTTCAGTGTGGTGCTGAGGTGTCACCTGTTGCACGGCTGCAGTTGGATCTGGTGGTTTGTTGTGTGGTGGGTGCGGCAATGCGCTGTAATCGGCGTATGCGCCCATCCTCTCCTCTCTTTCTCTCAGCCGGGCCGTCCTATTTATTTCTTTCATAAAGCAACAAAATAACAAGTGTGCAATGATGCAAGAATAGAGCAGAGATCAATGAGTCAGCTAATTTAAAGTTTCCTGATTATGTTTGTCTGACTTGTTGTTGGAATTCCTTTCCACAGGTTGG